>NC_142931.1:14685405-14702905 GCF_046866305.1 Octopus bimaculoides | reverse complement strand
TAGAAACTAATGATCTCGTTATAATTGAGTAGTGGAATCGAAAACGTTAGTTTTATTGAAAAGCTCTATAATGGATTTATATTTTGATTAAGCGATATATTCATTTATTCTGCTATGTATCGAATTACAGAAAGCGAGATATTTTTATTGATTTATGTTCAGAACATTTAATAAATTATTTAATAAATATTTGATATTTATGTGAAGAAAACTGTCGGTTTATGTTAGCTGTGAAAAGAAATTGTAAGGTTAAGGTTTCTATCTTAAAATGTCATAAAGCTAAAGAAACAGAATTCAGTTCATGTATATATTGTTTCAGTCTTGTTTCAGTCATTAGACTGCAGCCATGCTGGGGCACCACTTTGAAGAGTTTTTATTCGAATGAATCAACTCTATGACGACCTTTTTGGAAGCCTAGTACTTATTCTGCCTCTCACTTTTGCCGGACTACTATGTTACACGGACGTAAAGTCACCAACATCGGTTGCCAAGCGGTGGAGGGGGACAAACGCAGATACAAAGACATCTCACAAACATACGTACAAACATACGTATGTACTTACATACATACATGAATGTATGCATACGTACCCACATACATACATACATGCATCCATACATACATGAATACATACATGCATGTATGCATAGATACATACATACACTTACATATATAAGTACGACTTGCTTCTTTCAGTTTCCTTCAACCAAATCTACTCAAGGCTTTGGTTGGCTCGAGGCTGTAGTAAATGACACTTGACCAAGGTGCCACGCAGTGGAACTGAACCCAGAATCATATGGCTGGAAGCAAACTTCTTACCACACAGCTTCGCCTGCGTCTGAAAGGGGAGATGCTTACTGTGCCTAAGTTTCCCAAGCGGTCACCCGTCTAATTACTAACTAGGTTCGACGTTGCCCAACCTCATTTATCGGACGAGGACCGATGTATCGAACCTGGTATAGATATTTTGAAATTCCACAGTGCCGATACATTTCGTATATCTCTAACAGACAAGTGAAGTCGCGTAGCTTAGTGGCGAGGGTTTCCGGCTTGTGGACATAAGGTTGTGAATTCAACTTCTGGACCTGGCAGTTCCTTATGTCCTTGATCAAAGAACGGCACCCCACGCTGCACCAGTGTACTCTGCCCCAAATGAGCACTAGTTAAGAGCTGCTGCACTTCTCTCCCTTTTCAGCTGTCACATTTTACATACTTCGTTGTATCAAGAGTGAGTGAGCCAAGAGTATATTCATTTATATCTAGTTGAGACTATGTAGTGATTTTAAGCAACTAGCTGAAGCATGGTACACTTGTATGAAGTCAAATATACTAAGAAGAGACGACTAACTGAACTGTAATTTAACAGCAAAATTATCATTGTACTTTTTAGACAGTAACAATTCATAACACTAACGAAATGATTTAGAAAACTCAAAAGAATATTATGTATGAATTCAATGAGACGATTTTAGAAACATTTAGAACAATGCTTAATTATTAGTTATTATATAAGGACCAAGAGAGCAGAGGATTAAAAGCAAAGAAAATAAAACGTGTCTGGTTTAAAAACTTACAATAGTTGTTGTGTAAAGATAGAATTGAATCAGATATACCGAAACAATACTATACACTTAAAGACCATAAGCCATTTTCTTATATGCACTCTCAACACGTACACACACACACGCACACAAACAAGCAAAGACGAACACACACACACACACACAAACAAGCAAAGACGAACACACACACACACACACACACACACACACACACACACACACACACACACGTTATGTGGTGTCACCGATCAACAGGAAAACGCATTTACTGATGGTAGAAATATATACATTTAGAAGAGTAACAAATATTGATAATATTGATTTGTCTGAGAATTTAAATTGAATAAGTCATTTGAGTCGAAACTTGAAGACCTAGCCAAATATCTGTCTCTCTGTCTCTCTGTCTCTCTGTCTGTCTCTCTCTGTCTCTCTCTGTCTCTCTCTCTCTCTGTATATATATATATATATATATATATATATATATATATATATATATATATATATATATATATATGTGAGAAAGTTGGTATGTGAAAGCACGTGGTTGGATGTATGAAAGATAATAAGAGTGAAAAAACTACAGAAGGCTTGTGTTACATGGTTAAAGTATATATTTAAATTATGTCAGAAAAATGTTAGAAAAATGTTAGAAAAATGTTATAAAATATTTTTGGTATATAAACATTGTATTTTGAGAAATAACCGGTTTCGTGTTGTCTTTTCAAATTTCTCTACTTCATTGTGTCGTGTTCTTTCCAGTCTGAGAAAGAAGAGTTCTAGATCCTTTGTGAGGATCTTTTTCAGTGATTTTGGTTGTTTGTGGATTTTGATGATTTTGTGTGTGTGTAAAATTTCCTTCAATTTGGGGTCCTTATGTAGCTTTGGTATGTTTTGGGTGATGATGTATATATATATATGTATATATATATATATATATACATATACATATATAACACACACACACATATGTATCTATGAAAAGTATTAGTATTTCGAACATATATGTATGTATATATATATATATATATATATATATATATATATATATATATATTTGTCGATCCGATCAACGGAACAGCCTGCTCGTGAAATTAACGTGCAAGTGACTGAGCACTCCACAGACACGTGTACCCTTAACGTAGTTCTCGGGGATACTCAGCGTGACACAGTGTGACAAGGCTGACCCTTTGAATTACAGGCACAACAGAAACAGGAAGTAAGAGTGAGAGAAAGTTGTGGTGAAAGAGTACAGCAGGGTTCGCCACCATCCCCTGCCAGAGCCTCGTGGAGCTTTTAGGTGTTTTCGCTCAATAAACACTCACAACGCCCAGTCTGGGAATCGAAACCGTGATCCTATGACCACGAGTCCGCTGCCCTAACCACTGCGCCTGTGCAGATACTTAGGAAGAGGACTCAGTGACAATGCTATGGTCTCCACCGTGTTCCTCTAAATATTCTGGAATACTTAACCGATCTTTTTATACAAACTTTGGAAGGGGTAAGTAGCTAAATTTGGAAGCAAGGATTTACAATAAATATTTTTTAGCCAGATCAAAAATATTCTTTGAGCAAAGGCTTCATAAAAGGTTCAGTGATATAGAAAGAATTTAAATTTCAGAGTGATAATAAATATATAAATATATTTAAAATTGCAGAAACGGAGTGACACATGGAAAATAAATCAAGATAACCTATTCTGTATATTCTTATTATGAACATAGATCCGTGTCTCTAACGGAATTCTGTATATTTACTACATGTAGCTGTTTGATTTATAGTGTTGTCATAAGTTAAAATGCTGCCGGTATCAACAGAGACGAGCCAAACATTCGGGAAATATGGAATATCATCTATGTGTAAAAATCTATAAAATTGCAAGTGCTCAACCTTTAGAGCACATATAATATCTTCATACACATTTCCACTAAAAATATAGATCCATATGCAGACTAAGATTTATAGAATATGTATGTTTATTATAATGCATATGTCTTGGATCTCTATGGTTATATTTAGAATAAAAACGGCATCGGAAGTGAATACAGACACCAAGTTTATGTTTTATGTAAAAGCTTATAAGTTTCGTTGTCGTAGCTCCATTTACTTGAATGTTGAATCAATATAAAAAATAGTGATATCGTTGAATATAATTTGCATCTGTTTGTAATAAGGAATAATTTAAAAACAAATCTATGAATAGAAAATTAACGACATTCGAAATGCTGGACAGTCTCGACTCTGGCTGTCTGATATCTAACCCTTCAAAGGCAGCGAGTTGGCTGAATGGTTAGCACGTCGAGCAAAATACTTAGTGGCATCTCGTCCATCTTTACGTTCCGAGTTCAGATTCCGCTGAGGTCCACTTTGCTTTTCATCCTCACGAGGTCGATAAAATAAGTACCAGTTGAGTACTGGGGCCGATGTAATCCATTCGTCTTCTCCAAATTTGCTGGTCTTGTGCCACAATTTGAAATTAATATTTAACCCTTTAGCATTCAAACCAACCATATCAGGTCCAAATGTTCTACCTGTTTTGTATTCAAACGGACCAGATCAGGCCTCTCTCAACTACCCTGTAATGTCATTCTAAAAGTAAGCAATAACATCCTTGAAATCTGAAAGCTATAATAACATCCTTGACATCTGAAATAATGCATGATTAATTCAACACAGTTTGAATAAATAAACATTACATGTGATGGAGTGATCTGAATGTTAAAGGGATAATGCGTTCGCTAAATAAATATTTCCAAATATATAATGTACCATTCACATAGAAAACTAGAGCAAAGCAAGTGAAAGCATATTTAATACAAGGGCCATTAAGAAGCCTGCTAGGGCTAAGTTGTGCTATTACCAGAAACTTATTAAGACGGGGAAGAGGGAGGAATACGTCACCAGGTGCAAAATTTTCTTTGGTGTGTCATGTTTGATAATTAAATTGGGCATGTAGAGTGTGTGTTTACTGAGGACCCTAATTAGACCACCATTGTCATCTAGTGTACAACCTTGTACGTTTATTTAGTAATAATCATAACAATACTTTGGAGAATATGGTGAAAGCTATATTTCGCTGTTGAAGTCACAATAGGACGAAAATCTGTCTAGATTTGTCTCCTTGTCTCAACTGAAAATATGAAAGTAATATTAGTTGTTGACTTATATTCCGTTGTTTTATTCGAATAATATATTTGGTCGGCTTTTTAATAATCCTTATATTCAATGTCGTGATACTAGAGAACAACCTTTAATCTATTTCCAAGTATATAGAAACAAACTCGACAGGAATATATAGTCGTGTTTTAAAATCTTTACACACACACATACACACTCTCGCACGCATATAAATACATATAGTGCATATATACATATAGTGACAGGCACTCATATCGGTATATATACATATATACACACATACACACACACACACACACACACACACACACACACACACACACACACACACACACACACACACACATATATATATATATATATATATATATATATATATATATATATATATATATATATACATATATATACATATAGTGATACGCACACATATCAGTATATTTAACAAAGCACTACTTAATGAACACCTCTGTTGCAGAGTGGACATAAAAAACTCATAGTTTTTAGACTCCGTTATATAAATTGTATTTGTAATATCTTATAAACTTTAACCATTTAGTAATGACGTGTTCAAGTAGATACACTAAAAATAGTGGTACCATTCTTCAGAGGTTTGCCAATTTCAGTTTGATTGACGTTCAATATCTGTTTCCTTGCTTCCTTCAACAATTTTCAATTTCTTCTCTTGTTCGAAGTTTTGTCAACAAGAGCTCAAGCTGTTGGAATTTTATAAGAACTCTATAAGCTTTATAAGCATCTTTTGTGAAGATTGATGGAAAACTGAATTAGAATTCTCCATTCATTTTTGTTCGATTTCAATGCTTGTCTAAGAACTATATTAAATTATCAATTACAGAACAATGATATTCAATATGAGTCATACTTTTACCGTGCTCATGTTCAAAGTTTTATTTCTGCTGATTTACTTCATTGCATCATTGCCAGTTTGTCGCAGAAAAATAAACTTAACTTTTCTATTTCTTGCTTACATTCAATACAATGATGCAAATTGGATGTGAATGGTTTATTTTTTTTTAAAACCAAAATGTTAAAAATCAATGGAAAATGGAAATGTGATAACCTGAAAACTGAAGCAGTCACGTGACTTGAAAGTCAGACAGAACGCAGGAAGAATGTTGGAATAAAGAATAAATAAATTAAAAAAGAAACCATAACGGTATTGCAGTTTTGTTGTCGAATATTCATTGGGCAATTAATATTTCTTTGATATTGCTAGTAAACACTTTGAGCAGGAACTGGGTTGTCTAGTTCAATACATTTATCAAAATTGACATCAGGACAGGCAAATAGAGACTAGTTTCAAATTATATATGGATTATGGTGAATTTTTGGAAACAAATTTTTTCAACTGTCATAAAGTTCTTTGAGGATTGTAAAACATATATAAATATAAAACTAACAGACTCACACTAACAAAGAAACGAAAAAAAAAAATGAAATATTGAAACGTGAGTTACGTAGTTGAAGAGAATTGCTTATTTTCGAAGTTTTATGTGGACTTCTTAAAAGATGTTATCTTGTGTTCGGAATACAATGTACATGTAATGAAAATGAATATGGAAAGATTTTTCGGAGGATACAGAAGATAAAAATCAAACTGGAAAAGATTTTCAGTTACAATTGGTCTCTGTTTAGCGTTGTGCAACTTGCAAATCAATATTGTTGAACAAAATAGGTATAACTCGTGTGAATCTCAGGTTGCTACGAATTAATATTGATGCATTTTAAGACAGGAAGCTGGCTGAATCGTTGGCACGCCGGGAAAAATTCTATGCGGCTTAGAGGTCGACGTTTTCTTTCCTTCATCCTTTCGGGGTCAATAAAGTGAGAACCAGTTGAAGACTGATGTTGATGTAATCTCCTTATCCTCTTCCCCGAAATTACTGGCCTTCTGGCAACGCTTGAAACCAATATTAAGGTGGTAAGCTGGAGCTGGTAGGATCGTTAGCGCGCCGGACAAAATGCTCAGCGACTTTTTGTATGTCTTTGTGTTCTGAGCCCAAATTTCGTCGAGGTCAACTTCACCTTTCGTGCTCTCGGCGTGGATAAGTATCAGTTGAATCCCCTTCTCCAAACTTGCAGCCTTTGGGCCAAAATTTGAAATCAATATTGATGCTATTTACAATTTACTTCTTTCAATTATCATAGAAATCATATTATCATAGAAGTCATGATTTTGAAATAGTTCGTTAACTCTATAAAAATCTATATTCCGGAATAAAGAAAAAGTACTGACCTCACTAGGTGTTATTTGTTTAATCTTCCATCTAATGTTATTCGTGAGTTCTTGAGTTCTTCAATGTTCTTATTCTTTGAATCCAAAACGATTTCTGAGCGTCGTTAGAATGTTTAGTTCCCGTGAGAGGTTAAAAACATCCTCTTCTACTCTAGGCACAAGTCCTGAAATTTAGAGGAAGGGTGCCAGTCGATTAGATCGACCCCCAGTACGTAACTGGTACTTAATTTATCGACCTCGAAAGGATAAAAGGCAAAGTCGACCTCGGTGGAATGTGAACTCAGAACGTAAAGAACGACGAAATACCGCTAAACATTTCGCCCGCCATACTAAAGTTTCTGCCAGCTCACCACCTTAGAAGTTAAAAACATTGAGTTTTCAGACATGGGTCCTTCGACAATGTGGCTTTTGGTCATACTGTACTTCAGATTACGTTATCAATGGATGCGGAAAGTGTTGAATGTAGTAGGGAGTGGTCAGAAGCTATATAAAATTATTTTCATGAGAAATGGAAAGTCTAACGCATCTGCTCACTTGCTTTTCATTTGGGAATGAGGAAAATACAGGGAAAGTTCTGTTATGCAATAGCACAGCCGTATGATTAATAGTCTGGCTTGTCAAATAGGTTTTTTTCGTGCTCAATGCCACAGCGCAACAGAATAATCTAAGCAATTGTTTACCGCCATAGTCTCGCGTCGACCAAAAGTCTTCGACTGAAATTTATTGGAAAGAAGCAGTGTTAAACCTGACGAAGGGAAGGTAGTTAGTTTTGTGTCGACGAAAATTTTCCCAGTTTAACACCGCCGCTTGTTTTCAATGGCTTTAATAGGGTTCTCTACATAGCAAGCATTTCCGCCAGGTTTCTGATCTGAGAATATATTTCTCCTTTCCTTCAACCATATCAGTCAGAAAGACCGTGGAGTAGGTCAAGGCTATTACCCTACCAGTTTAAACTAAGTTGCGTAAGAAACCTGGACTCTTGTGTTAGCTGGATATAATACAGGTGACTGTTGGTGGCAAAGGAGTTATCGCAAATACATAAGTACATCTCAAATTTAATCATCTTTTAAAGGTGTTATGAGAGCGCTAGTTATGCGCCATGACAGCGTAATTAATCTGTTCGCTTTTACAAATGAAATCATGAAAACTGAATTACCTGAATTTCACACACACACACACACACACACACACACACACACACGCACTCTTACATGCACACAAATCCTAGAGAACAAACAGACGGTGGTAACACTCAAAACATAGTCGAAGTTGTATTTCCTGACTAACTGACTGTCGTATCTCGGCATGGTACTTCAAGTTTAATAGACGAGAAAGGACATCCATCTTTTCGGAAATTCAGAAACTTTACCCTGTTACACACACACACACACACAAACACACACACACATGTATATATATATATATATATATATACACATACGCATATATACTTACATATACATGCACACACACATACACATCACACGCACATGCACAAACACACCTACAGACACATACACAAACTCATACACATATATAAACACACACCACGCACACACGCAGAGATGTATATATATACACACACATATGCATACACACTTACACAACACACATACACATTTAGGTAATATATATATATATATATATATATATATATATATAAACTAGCAGAGGTAAGGAATTATCCGCACTTTCACCAGAAGCTTCCTTAGGCTGGCCGTACTGCCTTCTGCGTTCGGATGCTAAAAGGTGGTACGCAATATATATTCTTCTACAACTACTACACTACGCCGTAGCATGCACATACGAAGTCTGATCAATAAACATCCGGTCTGTTGCCATAGTAACGAAGCTAAAACACGCAGAGTGCAGCCGCTTGGCTAAGATTGACCTTAACCATTGCTGTTTATGCGGAGTTGGTGTTATCGTTCTAGCTCACTTCCGCTGTTTAGAGTAGTGCTTGGAAGGAAAGTGTGTAGCGTGTGATAGTCGCATTGACCATGACAGAGAAAGTTGTCATGGCGATACCTGCTCAGAAGCCTACGTAAGGTTGCAGAAAGTGTACAAAGAGGAGTGTATGAGCCATAGACAAGTGGTTCAGACGTTTCAAAGATGGCCGAAAAAATGTCGATATTGACGAACGTTCTGGGAGACTCGCAACCAGCAGAATTGAGAAAAACAGCGCAGATGTGGGTGCAGCCGTGAGGTGAAATCGTCGAATCATCATCCGTGAGTTATCAGAGGATTTGCAGATTAGTTACAGTTCAGTTGAGATACGTGTCTGCCATGTATGTACCAAAAACTACATTCAGCTGACCAAAAAAGACACTCGGGTTTCAGTTGCACAAGATCTCCTTGATTGTGTCGAGACCGATGAAAACTTTTTGAAGACTCTGCGTAGGCTTCTGATCAGGTATCGCTAAACCTTCCGCAAAATTTGATATAGATTCTCTCTTCAACTTTCTCTTTCATTGTCAATACGACGATCACACACTACACACCTTCCTTCCAAGCACTGATGTTAACAGCAGAAGTGAGCTAGAATGTTAAATCAGCGTGCGCATGCACAATAGAGTTCACGGTCAAACTGTACCAAGCGGCTTTACTCTGTGTGCATTAGCTTTGTTACTATGGCAACAGTCCAGACAGTTATTGATCAGACCACGTATATACAATGATGCATTTCAATCAATAGATTTTATAAAACATGATGTAATATTATCTAAAGACGTATAGTATATAGTTCTATATTTAAGAAAAAAAAAAAACGAAATCTGAAAGAAGCAGTACAAATGCTAAGACACAACAACCTCCTAAGCAGACCAAGTGCAGATATGAATAACATATGGAAACTGGTATTAAAGAAGGATAGGAAAACATTAGATTTATAAGCCCTAAAATTCATTCCATAATTGCGCACGGGCATATGACGTAGTGGTTAAGAGTGCGCGCTACTAACCCCAAGATTCCGAGTTCGATTCCAGGCTGTGACCTGAATAATAATGGTAATAATAATAATAATAATAATAATTACATCGAAAAATACCTCAGGAGTGAGAACCTAGGTTCGAAATTTCCCCAAGACACCTGATGAAGGCTAGAGCGAATATCAGCCGAAACGTTGTGTTAACAACAAACAAGATGAGGACAAATATCCGTCAAAAATAAATAAAGTAAATAATGTACGTATAGTATATGTTTATCTCTCTGTATATCATTTCGAGAATATAATATACAAATGGTGTTTGTCAGTGGAACTTTTATTTGCATGAAAATCAAAGTCACAACATTTTAAAAATTTACACACCCTGGACATACTCAGTATATTACTATTTATATAATTTCCGCTCAAACAAAATTAATGCTTTCAAAAACCAATATACTAAAATTACTTCGCCTCAGTTTCACACATCCAGCATTACAGATATTTCATCTAGACCTATTTTTTACGTGCAAACATTCTTTGAAATTACACTACACGCTGTTAATTCTAATTTGTTGAAAATAATCTCAACCAAAACAAAACTTCTTTTCCATTTACCAATAGAGTCGGTAAAATTTCAAGAAAGCTTTCCATTTCTTTTCTTAACTTGATCCTATTTAGTTCTGTCTGAAGCTACAACGAACAGCTAATAAACGCAGTCGTAAATTTTCTTCAATCTCATTTCATATTGTAGTTATTTTTCATGTTACTATATATATATATATATATATATATATATATATATATATATATATATATATATATATATATATATACATATATACACACACACACATATTTATACATATGCATACATGTATACATGCATATATATATATATATATATATATATATATATATATATATATATATATATATATATATGTATCTATATATATACACGTATATTTATATATATTTAAACATGCATACATACACACACACACACATATATATATATATATATATGTATATATATATATATATGTATATATATACATACATATATATATATATATATATATATATATATATATATATATATATATATATATATTGATACATATGTAAACATGCATACATACATATATATATATATATGTATACCTATCTATATATAGCAATAATAATAATAATATGTATATAATATGTATATATATATATATATATATATACACACATACAAACATATAGTTATGTAATACAAAAGTTATATTATTGATTTCTCTAATAACCCTTTAAGATAGCAACCAGTATTTGTATTTTTCTATCATCCTCTCCTATCTTAAACATGTAAATTCAAACACGCAATCATATGTATGAATGTTTCTCTATATAATCATATATGAGCATATGAATAGACTGCGTATATTTATTCACACAAACATACACATGCATACACACGTATATGTACTCGCCTACACACGCAGATATATATTGGCATGCATTTATAAATATAGTTGCATATATACACATATACATACACACGAAAACACGCACACACACACACACGTACGCAAACACACACAGAGATTACTTAGATAAGTTTCGGCTGAAGTTGGTCCAAGCCATGTCCAATTTGATAGCACCGCCTGGAAGAGATACACAGTCAGCTCTTGGTCACCATAGCCCATTCGAGTAGAGAGTTATTGTTTTCAGAGACGTATCCGGGTGTGAGTTGTTTGTCTGGCATTTGTTGGAGGTAATCATCTAGGGACCGTTTGAATGCCGTGAAACCTCTTTTCGCCTTTATGTGGGCTGGTACGATGTTGAAGAGAGCAGAGCCAGTTGAGGTGAAATATTTCTGCTGCATTGTTGTGTCATGACACGAACATGATTTCTGTAGTGGACACGACACGGAGGCCAAGCCTCGGATAGATTTTAAAGATGATACATTTATCATTTGGCAATGTTGATGGAATATTTTCCACATTGTACAGATGACATAGCGCCCACGGCGGCGTTGGAGAGAGTAAAGCCTGAGCTTTTTGAGTGGATCTCAATAGTCAAAGCTTGTCATGTCATCTATTTGTCTGTAATTGATCTCTATGGATCTTCAATTTTCACAATATTCTGTATCGTGTGGGGGCATCACAGCGGACAACAGTATCCAAGGTGAGGGCGAGCGAAAGCAGAGAAAAGTAGGATAATGGCAGGGGCGTCTCTAGACCAGAAAGTCCTGAGGATCCAAGAGTCCGGCAGGCGAGTCATTTCAACTTTGCCGTTTATGTTCGCACTCCAGCCTATTTTGTTGTCGATAGTAACACCCAGGGACTCTAGCAGTGCTGGATGCCACGAGAGTTTCGCCCGAGGGAAGAGTTTATGGTTGTTAGAATGGAATCTCTAAACCGACGTGGATTAGGTTGAATTTTTCTTGTTTAGCTGCAGATTATGTTTCTTCGCTCATTGGATGAGAGTTAACAGATCAGACTGAAGATTTGTCTGGGTTTCAACCCTGTCAACAACCCTCAGTAACGATATATATATATATATATATATATATATATATATATATATATATATATATATATATATATGCATACATGCAAACATTCTTACATACATGCAAACAACCCTAGACACAAAGTCACACACGCACACACACACACACACACACACACACACACACACACACACACACACACACACACACACACACACACACACACATATTTATATAGGACGGGCTTCTTTCAGTTTCCGTCACCCAAATCCGCACACAAGGCTTTGGTCGACTCGGGGCTTATAGTAGAAGACACTGACCCAAAGTGCCACGCAGTGGCACTGAACCCGGAACCATGTGGTTGGTAAGCAAACTTTTTACCACACAGTGTCGTCTGCAGCTATTCAATATAAATAAAAAGCATCTAGTTTATTGCAATTAATTATTAAAACTGGAATGTAATAAAAAAACAACCGTATAATTACTCGTAATTACATAGAAATTAAATCTGTTGCGTGTCAATATCTGTTTCCCGCATTATGCAGCGTTTTGCCGTTGACACAAAAGGCTAGCGTGTAATGAAATCTTCATCAGCGGTTATTTGCAAACATGATTTACCCGATCCTTTACACAGGCCTAGTAGTTAGGGTGCTGCATTCATAATCGATAGATAGTAGATTCTATTCCCGGGCCGGGCGCAAATTTTGTCCCTCGAGAGTTCCGGACTCCAGTTATGAACTCTGTTTTCACACAGCCAATCAGAGCTCAACTATCAAACTGATTTATGAGCGCATAACAAGCGATGAGCGATAAGATAAGGTCACTTGGGTAAGGAATGACCATGTTTCTTTCTCTTTTAATAATGCTTGTTGTTCTGGTTCTTTTTCCAACCATGGCTGCCTCTGCGTAGTTATTTGTGTTGTTGTTTACTTTGAAAAACAGTAAGGGGAGAGGGTTGCTAGCACATCACCCTCTATCCACGTTCTTCTCATCCACATCTTTACGATATGGAGCCCTAACAAAATCCTATAATATGTATAGATGCAAATCTAATTATTTGTCTCCTTCTAAAATCAGGCATAACTTGGCGATCGGTCGACTAACAACACCGTTCTTCGTCTTAAGTTTACTTGGTAGCGTGTGTTTTTAACAATGACAACAAGGTCAGAGTGAGCTCTGATTGACTGTATGCAAATGAGTTCATTGCTGTTGTCCAGAATTCTCGTGGGAAATTTTTTTTTCGCAGGACCGGCCATTGTGTTGTGTGTTCTTGTGCAAAAAACTTTATTTCATGTTGGTCTTGTGCTGTGTAGGGACGACTGGTATATCGGAGAATAAGGCCCAAAGTTTTATCTTCCTGTCGTAAAGTGCGACTACAAGAAGTTCATGTAGGATTTGTTCTCCGATAACCTAAAAGCATCATCATCATCTACAACCACCCCCAAAAAGACCCAGTGAGTGGAGGGTTGTCAACTGAATGCTGCAAAGGTGTCATCTGCCGAGGGTAGGGAATCACCGAGAAATGGTGGTTGCAACTATGCGCTGTTACAAAGCATACCCTCATACTACTACTACTATTACTACTACTACTACTAATTCTACTACTACATATAGGTTTGTTAATATGCTGTATCCATTAAGGCGGCGAGCTGGTAGAAACGGTAGCGCGCCGGGCTAAATGTTTAGCGGTATTTCGTCTGTCTTTATGTTCTGAGTTCAAATTCCGTCGAGGTCGACTTTAGCTTTCATCCTTTCGGGGTCAATAAATTAAGTACCAGTTACACATAATTTATTGACCCCAAAGTACCAGTTACACATTGGGGTCAATGTAATCGACTTAATCCGCTTGTCAGCTCTTGTTTGTCCCCTCTATGTTTAGCCCCTTGTGGGCAATAAAGAAATAAGAAACGTTAGCACGCTGGGCGAAATGTTTAGCGGTATTTCGTCTACCGTTACGTTCTGAGTTCAAATTCCGCCGAGGTCGAATTTGCCTTCCATTTTTACGGGGTCAATGTAATCGACTTAATCCCTTTGTCTGTCCTTGCTTGTCCCCCTTTCATCCTTTGCCTTTCATCCTTTCGGGATCGATAAATTAAGTACCAGTTGCGTACTGGGGTTGATCTAATCGACTGGCTCCCTCCCCCAAAATTTCGGGGCTTGTGTCTAGAGTAGAAAAGAATATGCTATATCCATTGTAAACACTGTCCGGTTATATACATTACATGCTTAGACTGTGCATTGGAGAGCATTCCTTAATGAATATTGTATCGTGCTTTGGTTTCATAGATACATACGTACGTACGTACATGTATGCATTATATATATATATATATATATATATATATATATATATATACTAATGAAACTCTGAGTAACAAGGTTTTAACATACAGAAGCTACATTTCAACTAAGAACTCTCTTTTGAATAATGCAAATTCATTTACATTTTATCTTTGCACGCCCCCAACACGCATACAGATACACAAACGGGTTGTGTTGTTTTGTGACAGAAGTTTCCTTAATGCATGTTCATTTATTTAATACAGGTTATTATGTTCACTTAATGAGATTAATATTTTAATTTTCTTGAGAAATGTTACACTTCGTGGTATAACTTTCATTGATTTATTGTTTTCACCTTTTGAAATGGCTTGCTCACATCTCCAAAACATTATTGGTGAAAATTAATAAGATTACTTTAATAAAAGAGTTATAAGGCATTAAGTAAAGGGTTTGATATGTTCCTGTGTCTATGTCTTTTTGAATATGATTATGCATGCTTTTGAACGAAAGCACATCATCTACAGCTCAACTAAATACGATTGCAATACATAATTAATTAATTCATATGCTGTATTGTCATATATATAATTATCTTCGTTCACTCACTGGCAAGTCAACAACAGCATCTACAAAAAGAAAAAGAAAACAATTTATGAAAGGGGTTTAGATCTTAATATGGTTGAGGCATACCTGATTTGAAGATTCTAATGAGAGGAGAAATCTTGATTTCGATCTCGCATTACAAGAATCAAGCTCTCAAATTCTTGTGTCTTTAACCCCTAAATTAATTTAAAAGCTGAATAAATATGTTTACATAAATAGAATTTATTAATTCATATGTATCCTAGTTTAATTTAGAATCCCAATACCAAAACCAATAATAATAATAATAATAATAATAATAATAATAATAATAATAATAATAATAAAACAGCAATGCGCATCACCTCCGGCTATACGAGAGTAACACACACTCACACACACACGTACGCACGCCTACACATACGCATATACTCACACACACACATGCGCACTAACTCACACGTGTAAATGATGATAAAATGCAATTATCTCATAGCAGTTTTACACACGTTCCCCATAGCAATTGAGCAACAATGCATTTTCAGCTTTGTTATGACAAATATGAAGACAAGAGTGAAAAGAAAGAAAAAAAAGAGAACAATGCAAAGAAGCCTTGTAGAAAAGAATTCTTACACGAAATTGCAAGCTATTAGGCAAAATATCAAAACTATCGTAAATGACAGAAATAATCTGCATCTTTCAGAATGTAAAACTTCCGCATTTTTCTAAATAAAAATATTGTGTTTGTTTGACGACAATCAAAGTAATCTTCTTGTTTTTAAAATAACATTTGACTTTGTGTTGTTGTTCGTTGTTATTCATGACATGATTACTCACCGTTTTTCTGGCATGAAATATCGCGATTTAATTTATTCACGATAATCATCGCGAGAGAAGGAAATTTCTCTGATATTTTTAAACACACTGATTCCTCATATGCTCAGATCAGTCACTGAGAGTCAAGAACAGATAATCTGCTTTTTCAGACTTCAATCGGCTACAGTAGTCAATTCCAATCCTGTATCAGAGTTATCACCTATAACCGAATGCTCGTTCTAGGACGTGCTGTGACCGTTCATTTGAGCGTTTTCGACCAATGGCAAGTTAGCTAAATGCTGTCCAGCGTCCGCCCACATCAGAGCACCATCTTTTAACCTAGCGACTTGCAAGAGATTGAACTATCTGCTTCTTCGGAATACATACATACATACATACATATATATGCATACATATATACATACATACAAACAAACATACATGTACACACACACACACACACACACACACACACACACACACACACATACACATGTTTTACATTTGTTTTCAGGGTGACGTTTTTAATATGCAAATAAACCTCCCAATCCATTATGCCAACCACAGTCTAATGATGCTGACTGGTGAACCATATTTTGTTGCGGGGGGGGGGGGGGAGTTGCATCGTACTGTACCGATATATATATATATATATATATATATATATATATATATATATATATAGTTGTATACTGTCAACTTAACGTGACAGTCCCAATAAGGAAATCATACTCCTGCTATTTAGTCTTAGGAAGCTGGACCGCTTCCTGTCGGCCTTGACACATTTCCTGTGTCCTTATGTTTACGAGGGGGAGACAAGCACCTCCACCCAGGGACACGTCTCTGAGTTTTTGCTCGTCTTCAGCCTGAAGTAGCATGACTAGCTGGCTGAATATGCCTGTCATATACGGTGTAAATCATAAGGGTAAAAAATTAGAATGATTTATTACGAGTGGTTCGTATGTAATCCTGTCAATATTTCCGATGAGAGGAACATACGAAACATATCTAAAAAGAAAAGCATTGAAGAAGGTTTTAGAGTTGGATGTAGAAAGTGAAACAGTCTCTTGAAATCAAGGTTGGAAGAGCAACTCAAGTTTTAGGTAGACATTTGTGAAAGCGATATTTTTCTTCCATGTTGAAACAGCGTCTTTGTGGTAATACTGGAAGTGAGACGAAATAAAGTGTTCGTCAGTTCGTAGTTGTAGTCAGTCAGTGGTTGAATATTTGAAATTCAACATGGTAGACATGTATTAAATGCAATAGGGGTGATGTGTCCACCGAAGTCGACTTTGCCTTTCATCCTGTCGGGGTCGACAAATTAAGTACCAGTTGCGAACTGGGTCGATCTAATCGACTGCATTCCCGCTTCCCCAAAATTTCGGGCCTTGTGCTTTGAGTAGAAAAGAATATATAGGATGTGTGAAGGCGGCGAATC
>NC_142931.1:14675405-14680405 GCF_046866305.1 Octopus bimaculoides | reverse complement strand
ATCTATTACATTTCTGCTGAGTTACTTCAGTCCTTTATATGAACTAATAATAATAATGATGATAATAATAATAATAATGATAATAATAATAATAATAATAATAATAATAATAATAATAATAATGATAATGATAATAATAATAATAATAATAATAATAATAATAATAATAATAATAATAATAATAATAATGATAATAATAATAATAATGATAATAATAATAATAATAATGATAATGATAATAATAATAATAATAATAATAATAATAATAATAATAATAATAATAATAATAATAGATCAATGCCTAACTGCGAGGAACTACCAAGCCAACATATTAAAGAATGGAAGAGCATCATAGATATGTGTTGAGAGCAATTCTTTGGGGGTTTGGATAATTCACCTCTGGAAACATGGGTGTTTCGTTCAACATACATAAACATCCCTTTTTCAGGGACCTTTTCAGCGAGATGGACTACTCAACGTGAGGAAAATTCCAATTGGGTCCCACCTGAAAGCTTATACACTGTATATCTTCATATGGGATCACCATGTCGCGCACATATGGTTGTGATGCATCAGTTCTGGTGTACCCTTATCAGAAGGCTAGTCATGATGGGTATACTGGACTTCGTATATTTTACTCCAGTCTCACTTTGATGATGTCATGCACTGCTCTCTTACTCAACAATCGCTTGGTAGTGCAGTGAAAGCACGTGATAAACATACGACTACTGAATAATCATAATAACAACGAACTTTTCTACTATTGGCACAAAACCAACGCATACATATATATTGTGCGTGTGCGTGTGTTGATGCGAGCATGCATGTACATATATGTCTACATACATTGAAAAAGTATTAGATTGAAATAACGGTGTGTATATACCTTGAATTAGTTGTAATATTTTGCCTCAGGTAAACTTTTGAAGGAAACTCACATACATATATACGAAAGTATGTATAAATATATGAATGTATACAAGTATTCGAGGGTACCCAAAAGAAACCGGAATTTTGCAATATTATTTTAATCACTTAGTTTCACGTGTTTACACTTTTATCGCTTTCAAAGTTTTCTCCATTTAAAGCAGTGCATCGGTTCCAAACGCGTTTTCCACAGTTCGAATCAGTGCTGGAAGTCTTGTAAAGTGATGCCTTTTTAACGCTTCCGTCGTTTTTTCTTCACTTGTTCCACATCTACAAATTCTGTAGCACCGGATTCGCCACCAGTGATGACCTTCGAAAAAGTCCGGATCAACTTCCAGTTGTTGTTCTTTCAGTTCACAACACGCATTCACTTGTGACTGCTTTTGATCTTCCGTGAGCAAGCAAGTCACAAATTTTGCTGCAATTCTTTTCATTCGCAATTCTTCGCTTAAAATTCGTTGCTAGGAGCTCCAGGACACGCCAGTCATATCAACAAGTTCATCAATTATCCGGTGACGGGCCTCCAAGATCAGTTCATGAATTTTTCTGATGTTCCAATTCGTTCGGGAGGTCGACGGACGCCGTGAACGAGGTTGGTCTTCAAGTGACTTGTGAGCATTCAGAAAGCATGAAAACGAATCGTAAACTTGTGATTTGATCATGGCATCTTCCTTGTAAGCTCTTTGAAGCAGACAACTGTTTCGGCTGTCATTTTCACCAGGAGAAAACAGAATTTCACGGAAGCACGCTGTCCCTTATTTTCAGTCATCACCAAAATCGACTAACAGCTGAGAAGCTCTGCAAAAAAAAAAAAAAAACACGCACCACATGGCAGTGCGATACCACTGGAAAACGCCAGCCAGCAGACTGATGCCTGAGGGTCGTATCAAGTGACTCATTAGCGGCGGAAGGCCGAGCTACAACGTGCTTGTCCCACAGAGAACGTTTTCCGTTACTTTTTGGTATGTATGTATGTATGTATATATATGTCGATATATGTGTGTGTGTGCGTATATATAAATTTTGTGTCTGTATAGTATGAGTGAGTATATATCCCACCGAAACCATCAATGCGTTCTTTTTTTGTTTTTTTAAAATCCCTCTGAGATCAATATAAAACTACCCAGAACGTGTTCTCGTCGATTGATTAGAATGTACACATTTTTGGCTCGATGCCTCTAACTGAAATTACCAACTATTGAATTCTGCCGGGAATTTTACGATCCTTAATATTCATTAAATATTTAAACAGCAGAGTTTGATAAAACAACTCTTCAGGATTAGCAGCAGAGCATTATTTATTAACATATATGAAATTTCTGTTAGTATTTGCCTGACCGACCCCACCACCACTAAAACTTAAACCCATTTAGAATATAGAAATATGTGAAGATATTTAATTTACAGTCGAATATATAGGTATACGGATGATTTCATTTTGACAAGCATTCCTATGTTGGCTAACGATGCATTTTCATGTAAAATGATTAGGTATTTACTCATTCCGTATCAATGTGTATGTGTGTGTGTGTGAGTTGAGTGGGTAAGTATGTATGTGGATAATCTAGTTAATTAAACATCTAAATTAAACAATGAGATGAATTTGAATTGTATATTTTCCATCGTATAATTAACAACACAATCTATATCAAGTGCTTCTCGGTGTTTCTAACAATGAAACTAATAACGTAAAATCAATGAGTCAGTGATGAAATAATTGAAGTCAAACGAAAGTTAACCAATCCTTTTATGAAAACAAAATTTAGAGCTCAAAGGAAAAATGAAATAATATTAATGAATGTTATAATCGAAGGATTTTATAAACAAGCAGTTGTCGATAAATCTATTTGTCTGATGATCATATGCAGTAGAAATTTCATTAGTGAATACAAAATGTGGTCAAAAAGTTTAGACTGTAATTTAAAACTCTACACAATTTAATTTCTGCTGATTCTCCAAATATCTGGCATTCTTGAATCTTTTGTTATTCTTTTTGGAACATGAGAATGACTGTAACGTTATGTTATGACGGTGTACCCAAAAGTAACCAGATACGTTCTCTGTGGGACAAGTCCGTTGTAGTTCGGGGTTCCGCCGCTAGAATCCGTTTGATGAGACCCTCAGGCATCAGTCTGCTGACCGGCATCGTCGAAAAGTAAATAATGGTAAAGGTAATTAAATTTAAGTTAATTAAAGGTAAGTATATGTGTGGAAGTGGAGGCACATGGTCTAGTGGTTAATGCAGCAGACTCACGGCTGAAGGATCGCGGTTTCGAATCTCAGACCGGGCGATGTGTGTGTTTATGAACGAAACACCTAAACTCCACACGACTTCAGCAGAAGATAATGGCGAACTTCTGCTGACTCTTTCACCACAACTTTCTCTCACTCTTTCCTCCTGCATCTAGCAGCTCACCTGTGACGGACCAGCATCCTGTCTAGATGGGGAATCTATACGACAATGAAACCGGTAAACCGGCCCTTATGAGCCAGGCATGTCTCGAGAAGGAACAAACAACAACAACAACACCAACATATGTCAGGAAAGGATAGAAGCTTGGCAAGGTTATATCTTCGACACTCTTAGTATTACTGCACAGTCATACATGTCTTATACTACAGTAATTCACTGTATAACTGATGTTTCACATACATACATACACACTTGAATGAGAGACCAGTTCATGCCATCAAAGTGACACTGGGGTTAAATATACGAAGCCCAGTACACACATCATGACTACCCCTCTGCACTACAACCATATGTACGCGATATAGTGATCTCATATCAAGAAAAAGAGCGCATGACCTTTCAGATGGCGCCCAGTAAGAACTTTCGTCAGGTCGAGTAGCCCATCCCGTTGAAAAGGTCTCTGAATAAGGTTTGTTTATGGATGTTGAACGAAACACCCATGTTTTCAGACGTGAATTATCCAGATACCATAGGATTCCTCTCAACACATGGCTATCATGCTTCCCCATTACTTTTGCTCGTGATCAGAGATGCACATATCGTCAACCACTAAGGAACATGCTCAAGCGGTTAAGGTCAAACAACTGACAAGCAAATCTGTGGTATTGAGCAGAATACTTGATGCAGCCCATCTTTTATACCAAGACAATGTACATGATAACACCTCCAATTAGTTAAGATCAGAAGCCATGGGAGCCACTGCCTACTACTGCTATGTGTGTAAATGTGTATGTATATATGTATGTTTGTATATCATTCACTAATTTAACCGATCCATTTCAATTGATTTTTAACAATGATTCGCACACGACTTAAGGGAGAACATATGACGGCGCTCACCAGAAAAGCTGTTATAAAATGTATGGTGACGCCTTCCGCCTGTCTTGTCATACACAAAGAATGGACGTAATAAAGTTCATTTGAAGTTTGTTATAAAATACACGCATTTCTATGTAATGTGAAGAACATTTTAACATAATACGTCTCAGTTAAATTTTGATATAACTTAATAGTAACTGATCACCTTCGCCAGTGGAGATGATCTGCTTAATATCCAGGAGAACATTGCCAAGACCCAAATGGATATTGAAAATAAAGCCACAGCTCAATACGATATTGACCAGGGAACGCTAGAAAGAGCAGACCTTACCTCAACAACAGTAGGAGGTGCAAGCTTGGTTTAGTGAAGGAAAGTGTCATATTAGAGAACTCCTTCCATGCAGGGACTTTCTTGAACTTCAAAGGTGTAGTTTTTCTTCCATGCTCTCATGAACACAAGTGTATATTTGCCAAATTGTTGGGTGCACCATAAGTAAAAGTATTGGCGCGTCCTCTGTTGGTACACCTCTCACGATAAATGAGGATTTAATATTTCGTCCCTCTAAGGCAGCCAACTGGCAGAATCGTTACTGTGCCGGACAAAACGGTTGCTGGCATTTCTTTCGACTTTATGTTTTGAGTTCAAATGCCGCTGTACTGGACTTTGCTTTTCATACTTTCGAGGTCGATAAAATAAGTACCAGTTGGGTAATGGAGTTTTAAAAATAACCCTTCCCCTCTGTGTTATTCCGATTCTCAACTCTCTTTCGAGCCCCTTCTC
>NC_142931.1:14655405-14670405 GCF_046866305.1 Octopus bimaculoides | reverse complement strand
AAATAGAGACCATCACATAGCGAATAGTCTTCATATACCACAATATATTTAATATATATCACTTTTTCATTTCCTTCTCAGCAGGACAAAAACAATTAAAGATAAAAAACTGAGAAATGTCGGAATGTTCCATGTTTCTCTATTTATCATATTCCAGGTTTCTATAACTGCAAGAAGAGAAATAAAATATCAATAACAAACAGTGTTTCAAGATAATCCTGTATATTCCAATTCTCACTTTAGCACAAACTTCCAACACAAACTACAAACAAAAGCCAACATCTATATTTGGAAAACACAAGTATATCCCTATTTGTCTATTTACCAATGTATCTCTCTATATATATCTATCTTTCTGAATATGAGACTGTGTATGTATCTTGTAACAGCAGATACACATGTAAGTATATACATGTAAGTATACACACACATACATACATACATACATACATACACACTCATATACACACAAACACACACATATATATATATATATATATATATAAATGCGTAGATAATACATATATACACACATACATGTTACATATTTCTATACATGCATACATACTTATCTCTAGACATATATATACATATATATTACATACATACACATATACGTGTATATCTGTGTACACATATATATATTTATATATATATGTATATATATATATATATATATATATATATAAATATATATATATATATATATGTAATACGTGTATATATATTATGTAACAGAAAACGTGTGTATCTATCTATGTATATATATATATATATAAATATACACACACGTATATACGCATTTTTCTACATGTGTATATATTCAAGATTGAAATGATAGCAATCCTTTCTTTCTTCTGCATCACAGGCAAATATTGCTACAATGTCGGACAATTGTCTCATTGATTTAGGTGTGTAAATACATAATTTATTGATTATCGTAAACGTGACGATCTGGTCTGATAGCTATCTCCAGTGTAACATGTGTATAATCAATTATATAAATACTTACACACACACACACACACACACACACACACACACACACACACACACACACACACACACACACACACACACACATACACACACATATATGTGTATGGATGCATGGTTGAACGGTGTGTGCTCTTGTGTTTTTGTATGTCTCCATCAACGCATGCGTATGAAACTGTTCCTCTACAATTATTTGATTCGATTTGAGTTTTCTTCATTCGTTTTCTATATAATCTATAAGTACAACTTTGATTTCTTCTCTTTTTATATTTTGAGAAATACATAATAAAATATAATATTTTTCCGTTGTTTTTTTTTCTTTATGTTTTGTTTTTCATTACCTAACTTCATAATTTTGTGAAAGAAAACAGCAATGCAATACATCAATGTAATCTCTTATCCTGAAACTAGAGAAATAGACACGAATTTATAAATTGATGCTTCTGTAGCAAAGCTTCCTTGCTAAAATATAGGAGCCAAATATCTACGTTAATATTGCTGCAATATACTTAAATATCTGACTTCCCATGTAGAAATACCTAAACCACATGGCTACACAAATACATCGGCTTAGAAATGTGATGGTGGGTATTTAATCCATCAATAAATAATGGACTGTTCAAGGAATACCACACACACACACACAAACATACACACATACATACACAAACACACACACAAACACACACACACATACACACACACAAACACACACACACACAAACAGAGACAGAGAGACACTCGCATATATATATATATATATATATATATATATATATATATGCATAAATGTATGTCTCTGTGTATATATATGTGTGTGAGTATGTGGGTGCATGTATATATATATATGTTTGTATGAATGAACACACACATACACATACAGAAACACACATAGACAGACAGACAGACATACACTCGTATATATATATATATATATATATATATATATATATATATATATATATATATGTATGTTTATAAATATGTATGTATACATAAATGTATTTTTGTGTATGTGTGTGTGTATATACATATGTTTGTATGAATGAAGACACACACACATACACTCACACATACATGCACACACACAGTAGGAGCACTAAAAGGTGATGAGAAGAAAACAAACTTCAGGTTATATATTTGTGGCAAATTTGAACTTGTTAAGGCAATTTCAGTGCTGTTTACTGTGGCAAAAATGTTCGCTTAAGGTAAAACAACTAATCTGCTCAGTGCCGCCTTCTATTGCTTACCTAGACTCATACATATATAATGTGAATTTGTTGAAATGTCGTAAAGTTCAAGACTTTGCTTATTAAGAGCCTTAAAGAAATTGAAGCCATTTCAACCTGGATTATTGTATTGGTACGACTATCAATACTAATCGATATATTGATCAGAAAGAAGAAAATGAAGGAAAGATGCGGGCTTGGTTGTGCGATTATGAAACTTGCTTTGTGTTCATGGGATTTCAGTTCCGCTGTGCGGCACTTGAGCAAGAGTCTTCTACTATAGCACCTGGCGGACTCGTACTTTGTGAATGAATATTTTAGTAGGACACTGTGCAGAAGCCTGCCTTACACACATATGTGTGTATGTATGTATGCGTGTGTTCGCTTGTATGTGTGTATCTTTGTATTTGTGTTTGTACTCCCTACTGCTTGACATCCGCTCATGGTTTGTTTACGTCCCGGTACGTAATAGCAATTCGGTAAAAGAGAACGAAAGAATAAGCAGAACAAGTAGAATAAGCACTACTTCAAACAAAACTGCTGGGATCGATTTGTTAGACAAAACCTTTCAAAGCTGTGCCCCAGCATGGCCGCAATTCAATGACTGAAACAAAATTTAAAGAAATGGTAAACAGTGATCCAGCGTAGACTTGTGTAAGTAAAAAATGAAATATACGAAAAAGCTTCTATCATATGTTGTGCCAAATATGTCATCTGAGAAATATTTGTCTCCCTAAACGTTGGAATACTCTAGTTCTCGCAATATATAAACACAACCAAATTAAACTTGACTATTGTCACATGGTTGTCTAGATCGACCATGTTGATGGGAAATCAAGAAGTAAGATTCATATCGTTTTATGTCTATGTTCATTATTGTAGCCTTAGGTGTGAAACACATTTATTTTAATCTAAATAATTGTACATTTATGAAGATACTGTAGTTGACATTAACTAACAAGTGGTTTCGAAATGTCAAGACGCAAAGTTAAATGTAAAATATTTGCTGCCATTTCTGAGTGCTTGATAAATATTAATCACTGTTTAGATATTTATAAAAATTAGTTAAGGTACAATTTGATTATTATTGTAGTAAACGAAATGACACATTACGAGATTGTATATTTTCTAATGAAAGAAAGCATGGAAAGTAAATAATTTTGTTTTGCTTCTGGAGATTATAACAGTGGTGTAAGCGTATTATTATTATCTGCCATGTTGAGATTCAATTTAGATGTTGTATTGGTGATTACAATTTATCGTAAGTGTAGCAAACTAAGAAAATAAGATAGAATAGAATAAATAGACTAAATAGTCTAGATTCTCAGTACTAGAGCTGAATGAAAAATCTCTGAAAAGTTGCCGGGAGTGATATATCAGATTGATTCGAGTGAATGTCTATATTTTTTAAATGGCTGAAATGAAGCAAAATGATTGAAATAATTCTTCAAGGAAATATATTTTGTACTCGAAATATTTTTGGCACAAGGCCAGTAAGTTCGAAGGAGGGTGTAAGTTGATTACATCGACCAACTGGTACTTATTTTATCAGACCCGAAAGGATGAAAAGCAAAGTCGCGATCGGCGGAATTTGAACTTAGAACGTAAAGCCAAACGAAATGCCGGTAAGCATTTCGCCTGTCGTACTATCAATTCTGCCTGCTCGCCATCTTTGTGTCATTTTAAGTATCAATTCTTAATAATATTTACTATTTTGCTATAACTTCTTGTGGAGGTGCAATGGCCCAGTGGTTAGGGCAGCAAACAAAACAATGTTTCGGCTGATATACCCTCCAGCCTTTAACAGGTGTCTTGGGCAAATTTCGAGCCTGGGCTCTCATTCCTAACGTATTATTATTATTATTATTATTATTATTCATGTCACTGCTTCGAATCTTAACCACTACGTCATATATCCGTGAGCACATGGTGTAGTGGTTAAGAGCGCGGGCTACTAACCCCAAGATTCCGAGTTCGATTCCAAGCGTTGACCTGAATAATAATAATAATAATAATAATAATAACTTGCACTTTCTCAAAGTGCCACGCAGTGGGACTGAACCAGGAACCATGTGGTTAGTAAGCAAGCTACTTACCACACAGCCACTCCTGCGCCTATGGTGTATTATAGAAAATTTTAATAAATACTAGCAGTCATCAAACATTCACAATAGACATCCCAGCATTTTTGATTTACTGCTGTGTCCTGATACTTTGTCTCTGTTGGGGTTGTTTATGCCAACTACAATATTCACGTAAATTCGAGTAAAGTATATTCATCTTACCCATCAGATTGCAGTAATGGATTTCGACAAAAAATATACAAAATCTAATCTATTTTTCGCTTACAAATCCGATATCAACTGACTCATCGTATTAAGCTGCACAACTATTGTCAAGTTAGTAATTTAGACAAGTTCACATGTCTTACAGCCAAAAGGATTCTCTGCTGGACAAGCTAAATAATCAAACGAATGTTGAGTGAAACCGACCGGGTTATGAACATTTGCATATCAAATGTATTATACAATAAACATATGATTCTGTGCTTGTATGTATGTATGTATGTATGAAAGAATGTATGAAAGAATGTATGTATATAAATTACATTCGAGGTGAATATGGTACTTAAGTTTAGGCACCAGAATTAAGTATGGTATTATCCATACAATTCCAAATAAGATGATTAAAATCAAAATAAGCAACAAGGATATCCAAAGTTAATGCAGTACGATCGTTTCATGTGACTCCATTTATTTAAGCAATGTGAACATAACATCAAATGTAAAATGCAGAGCAATTCTCAGCTGTACAAAGATATCGAAATTTACTGAAATTTCATTTCAACAGAAGGACATACAGGCTAGCCTGTATGGTCTGGCTATGTCAAAATGGTTTTTTTGTATTCTTCCTTTCTACTTGGAGAGTTTAAATGTAGTTACAAAAATATGTCCTTCTGTTGAAATGAAATTTCAGTAAATTTCTATATCTTTGCGCAGCTAAAGATTGCTCTGCATTTTACATTTGATGTAATGTTCACATTGCTTAAATAAATGGTTTCGCATGAAACGATCGTATCGCATTAACTTTGGATATCCTTGTTGCTTATTTTGATTATATACATACATACATACACACACATATATATATATATATATATATATATATATATATATATATATATATATATATATATATATATATATATCGAGAGGGTGCTGAATGTTTCTGGTTTTAAGGGTCTCACAAAGGGCCTTCTAACTTTTTCTATAGGGCTTAGATAAACCCAAGGACCGTTGCAATATGTGCATGAATCTGAGAGAGGAATATGTTGAATAAAATCATAATTAACAAATCCTCCTGTATTTTCTTTTACCCAAAGGCAGGAACGCTTCAGCTCCCATAATATATGTGTGTATTTTCATATGCCAGTCTTTGAGTAAATTTCTTGATATGTAATTAATATTGCGAAGGTACGTGGTTACGGTGTTCGTTTCGCTATCATAGTACCGTCGGTTTAACTTCTGAACCAAAGAGCGTATTGTTTCCTTCAGGAAGACACACCATTTCACGTTGCTCCTGTTTCCTCAGCTGAAGGTGAGCATCAGCCGTTAACATTTGGAGCTCTATCTCCTTTCGACATCTACCAAAACCTGGATCTGCAACAGAGTCAAACGGTGGGGGGGGGGTCAAGAGAACGTATATATCTGATCATGGCTCCATAAGTACCGAAAGCACCTGTAATATCGTTCTTAAGCTCAATATTACAGATTAGATCGACTGCGAGTGTCGTATACAATCTGTTGCAGTTCGTCAGAATTATTCGTTAGGCGTAAAAAATAAAGCTAAACATTTTAATGCATTGCTAATTATGCGTTATACGAGTAACACTGCTATGAGAATTGCTCAGTTGCAATAGGCCCTGTATATTCTTGCTGTTTAGGCCAAGATCAACACCAATCAATTGGGTCTGAAATTATAAGCATTCTATTCATGATCACCTTTCTACTGCTATGTAGGACTACATTATCAACTAAGTCTGAGCTAGATTTCTTTCCCCTAAATGTAACACAAGATTCTAGTCTGTCTTAATTCAGCACATACAAAAAAAAAATAATAAAATAACCCAACAGATGTGGCTATATTGCAAACCTTATGCATTCGTAAAATACTCAAAGAAATAAATAAATAAAAATCTTTTGGAAGCATTTGGTATCCCCAAAAAATAAAATAATAAATCGGCCGTCGGAAGTACAGTCATTTATAGCATCTATCTCTCATCTTAAACTCTTGTTTTCAAACATATAATGTTTATTAATATTTACATAGTAATGCTACTTGTTAATCTACGTGTCTTTAAGTCTATTTATCTGTCTCTCTCTCTCGCTCTCTCTGTCTATCTATCTATCTATCTATCTATCTATCTATCTATCTATCTATCTATCTATCTATCTATGTGTCTGTCTGCGTTCTGTGTGTGCGCGTGTGTCTGTCTGTCTACGCTGCCGAAATACTTCGAAGTCACAATCATCTTGCATTTCGTGTGAATAATATACTTTAACACTAAAACGGTTACTTTGTTTCCTCGGTCGGTTTTTGTTACCCAGTGTTTTTTTTAAAGTCTTCTCATAAACATTCACTCTGAATACGCCTCTGTGTATGTGCGTGAACATATGTGTCTTCTATGTATATATATATATATATATATATATATATATATATATATATATATATATGTGTGTGTGTGTGTGTGTGTGTGTGTGTGTGTGTGTGTGTGTGTGTGTGTGTGTGTGTGTGTGCGTGTGTGCATGTGTCAGTGTTGGCACATGTGCCTGTCTCTGTGTCTGTGTGTGCGTAAATGTAATTGCTTTTATATGTTATTTAAAGGGGTGAATTAATATTTACACCTGAATACCCAAGATATTATATGTCTGGTAGCATAGCACGGTGCTTACACAAAAGTTTTATTATTGCACTATATTACAATATGCATATTAATTGAAAGAGACAATTTGAAAGACTGCTCGGAGTAAATATTAATGTGAATAAACAGCTTAATATTACCGACCACCGCTTCACTGTGTTCCTTAATACAGATTTAAATACTAATAATTGGAAATAAATCTAAAGTCAATCGGATTTTAATAGCCTGCAATTATCTCTGATTTAATTATTCGCCTTTTATGATGCTGTGTTTACTGCTTCACAGATATAATACTTATTTTTCGATGTATCAATAGGGAGTATTGATTTCTTGCATAAGCTCATTGGGTTAGGATTTCATAATGGAGGCCAAGCGTGCCAATGTGTTATTCATTTCTTTCTCAAGAGAGGTTAACAATGGATTTAAAAGGAAATAGTTGCAACTGGGACTGGAAAATAAGGCACTGACTCAGTTCACCGAGATCTAAGCAGCTCTCGGCTTAATTCTGTTGTTTTAGTTTTAGTTATTGAACAGCAGCTATGATGGGGTATTGCTTAAAAGATATAGTCGTTTAAAGCTCGGTCCTAGCCTGAAATTTATCAACTGATTCTTATATTATCAACCAGGATGGATGGACGATATCATCATAATTATATCTTCAGGAAAAACAATGCAAGTGGAGGATTGAGTGTCTAATCTAGTAAAATGAATTGAATTGAAATAACTATTTTAGTTGCGTCAGGTATTAGATTATGGCCATACGGAGGCAAACTTTTAAGGCATTGAGTCAAGCATAGCGTTCCGTTATCTGTTTTGGTATGGTTATTGTTTTATAAATCTTTATCGAATAATCATATTGGTCTTTGACGCAGAGGCAATGCATGGTTTACGAACGGTACACGCATGTTTACATACATACACATAGACATAAATACTTTAGTTACACATACACATACACATATATGATGCACAGACACAATAAACACACATACACATACACAAACACACATACACAAACACACATACACACACATATATATGTGAGTGTTTGTGTATGTATGTTTGAGGATGTGTGTGTGTAGGAATGAGAATGCATATGTGTATCCGTGAGAGTATATGTGTTCATTTATGGCAAAGAGATACAAAATTATGTTAACATCTTGCATAGATTTTGGAACAATGGCTCCAATCTATAAAATTTCAAGATTGTCCAAGACACACTCTGCTTCTATATTTTTGCTACCTAACTGATAATATCCTATAACAGAGGATTATCATAGCTCTGTGTTAGGTTTTGGCTCAATGTCTTTCGACCAATCAGTTTCATACACAACATGTCTTACAAGCCATATTATTTTTTTCGAATCTTTTCTTCGAAAGCCTTATCTGCAAATTTCCTAAACACTGCCTTTAATATATCGTCTTTTTTTATCATTTTCACAGTGATGTTAGCGCATTCTGTACGCACGCACACATACGTATATATACGAATGTGTTCGTGTGTGCGCAAATAATATATATACACACACACACACACATATATATATATATATATATATATACGCATATATATATATATATATATATATATATATGCACATATACATACACACACACACACACACACACACACACACACACACATATATATATATATATATACATATATATACATAGATATGTGCGTCTATGCGTATACATAGGCGACGATAACATGATCGTAAAACATGAAAAGAGACGCGATATTACAGCCACTTGTGTTTAGGAAAATATGTTCGTAGAAACGATTTGAAATGATATTACACGAAAGTCTTATTGTTAGAAAGACTGATTGGTCGAGAGATATTGAATGAAAACAATACAGAGCTATGGCAGTTCTGCATTATTGAATATTTTCAGGTAAATAACAAAATTATTAAAGTAGAGTATATCTTGGACGATCTTGAAATTTTATGCATACATATATACATACATATACACACAAACATACATATATACATACATATATAGACACATATGCACATATACACACGCGTGCACATATAGACGCACATACATGCACATATACCTATACATTTACATATGTGTATATTTATGTATGTATTTATATGCTTATCTATGTGTGCGTACAAATATACGTTTATAAACTATCGGAATTCGGAATTTATCTCTATGTTCAAATCTTTGGTATGTTCCAAAAACCATTACATATTCTCATTGTTTAACGAAGATCGCTTTTGGTGACATCTCTTGCTGATTTGACACTCATCAAAATCACTTTAAAATTTTTCTCATTTTCCCCACCAACTTTCAACAACATACAACTGACAAGAGTGACGAACATTTCCTGACGATAAATGACAATATCTGAAATACTCTTATAATATACGAAAATAAAATAGAACAATTTTCGATTTTTAGTTATCCGATTTCTGTATAAGACAAGGTAACCCTGTCTGCTGATACTATTTGTTTGTGTGAATATATATATATATATATATATATATATATATATATATATATATATATATATATATATATATATATATATATATATATATATATATATATATATATATATATATATATATATACATAATATATATATATATATATATATATATATATATATATATATATATATATATATATATATATATATATATATATATACATATATACATATACATATATATACATATATATATATATATATATATATACATATATATATATATATATATATATATATATATATATATATATATATACGTATATATTATCTAGCTGTATGCATGTACGTGTGTATGTGCCTGCGTGTGGGTGCATACGTGTATTGGGGGGGTAGTTTGCCTGAGTATCAACTGATTCGCCATTCTTAATTTTAAAATTTAACTAAACCATTCGATTATTAAGAGTTTATAAAACTAAGAACCAGGAATTTCAACCATATTTCGTGGTCTGCTACCACACCAGCTCCTATATAGGATCCAGTTAGCTCAAGACATCATCAGGAGGAACCACGTCCGGTTTCGGCCCCTACTCCTCTACCATTTTGACGTGGCGGACCCCCCCTCTTTCGGAGGTGCCTTCAGCTCTGGTGTTGAGTGCATGTCTTCTTTCTTCTGTTCCCTGGCCTCTTCGATGCAGCGTCAGCAAGTGTCAGCGGCTGGCTGACTGTCTTGTCAAATTTCCCTTTTAAATACCTGCTGCTAGTCACCAGCAGGCAGCCCCAGCAAGTTGTCACGGGACACAGTCTAAACTTTAACTGACCGATGGAGGGCGCGTAGTCTTACCCGCTGCTAGGCTCCAGCAGGCAGCCCCAGCAGGTTGTCACGTGACACTGTCTAAACTTTAACTGACCAATGGAGGGCGCGTAATCTTAGCCCACGCATTCTCTAACCGAGACCGTTAAAATAAATAGCTGTAACAGTGTCATTGATTAAAATCGTGAAGTCAATGTGGTCGCAGTCCAATGATTGAAGCCGGTGAGGGAATAAACGAATAATATGGATATTTCAGTTGAGTTTCTTTTAATTTATTATACAATAAAATCCTACATTGATTTTGTGTTTCTTCAGAGCATGGATGATGATGATGATGATGATGATGATGATGATGATGATGAGGAGGAGGAGGAGGATGTTGATGATTGTGATGCTGCCTATGATAATGGTAATAGCTATATCTATTAACAATGATGCCATTTTTCTCCTGTTATTTATTATGATATCCGGTTGTTCGCAATTTAAATCAATATATACTGAGAAATTCTATTATATGGCGACATTTGGAGCCCAATATCAATTTTTTAATGTCAGGGAATTTATAATACTGACAGATCTATGAGTAGATCATGGCCATTCCTGTATTTTGGCCGAACTAAGGTAGCAACAGATCGATAGAGTATCATTAAACTTCTTACACAACTTGCCATTCACGTTTTATGCATGCACACTTTTTCTGATTTATATGCGCACTATATATATATATATATATATATATATATATATATATATATATACACATATATATGTATACACACACACACACACACACACACACACATGTATATATATATATATACATACACACACACAGATATATCTATATCTATATACATACCCACATAGACATGCACACACACACACACACATATATATATAATGAGGGAGAGAGAGAAAGAGAGAGAGAGAGAGAGAGAAAGAAAGTGAGAGAGAGAGGTGTGTATATATCCATAGATATGTGTATACAATATATATATAAGTATGTATTTATATGTATGTATTAATGCAATCATATATATATATATATACATATAAATATCTATATATATGTATACATCCATTATATACGTATATGTATATAGTAACAAGTGGTGGGTTACTATTTTACTATAGAGATTAATATCGATCTGGACATAACTCAATGGTATTATCGTTGTGGCGACAGTGTCACAACAGCAATGAGCCGTGATCTCCATCATAATCCTATCAGTTTTAGTACCATAATGCTTTTTGTAAAACATTTTGTAAAACCAAACAGGCCGACATGCTATAGATCATTTGCATTGGCCGAGAATCAATACAGCCATTAAAACACACATACACGTGACATGGAAGTAGTCTGTAAGATATAGTCTGCCAATTTGATTTGCGGAACGCCCATATAGAATATTCGGGTACTTAATTCCGCCCTAAATTTTATTCTTCGTGATAAAAATAGTGGCTTTAATGAAACTTAAAATGTATGTGTTGCGCACATCACTATTTATGGTTCTTCACGCCCCGTGAAGGGGAGTATAGATCTCTCTGGAAACGTCCGCCGCTCTATTTGATGGTTTGGCCAGTTATAAACAGCAGCTAAATACCCTTTAAGTCATAGTATACCTTTTTACAAAAGGGGGATCTGTGTATTGAGCATAATGTACCCTTAAATACATTATAGCAGGGTGATCATGGCTGCAATGTTTTTCATCGAGGTTCTACTCTGTCAGATCTATCCTGGGGTTAAACAACGACACAACAATAGCATCAAGGACGCATTACACTATTATGTTCATGTTTTAATTTGTTATTTCTTTTTAATATCTTATATTATTAAGACATGTCATAAAAATGGCGGTGAGGTAGCAGGAATGTTTAGCGCGAAGCGCAAAAAGCTTCACGACGTTTCCTCGATTTACACTGAGGTCAACTTCTCCTTCCATCCTTATTATGTCGATAAAATAAATACCAGTCGAACATGGTGTGCAGGAATGGGGGGAGTTGATCTATTGGACTAGCCCGCTTTCGACCAAATTTCAAAACTTGTTACTAGAGTAGAAAAGAGTAGTACATATTAGAACAAGTAATTAAGTCAGCGAAATGGCAGAATAGTGAAAGCGTCGAATAAAACAAAACAGGAGGTTAAATAAATAAATAAATAAATAAATAAATAAATAAAAAAAACAAAAACAAGCAACAGGTCTGTTTTATTTCCTTCTGCTCTTTATTTCCTGTAAGTGGTACCGAACATTAAAAGCACCAATTTGTGTCATAACAAAGAAAAAGTGTCAACGACCGGACTCATGGTAGCCATTACAGAAAATATTATGATTCAGTTTGGGATTCAATTGATTAAAGTTAGGTGAGAAAAGCAGGCAGACTATTAGGCTCAAACACCGCCATTTTAACCATTAAAAAACACTATTCTATTCTAATTTGAGTTAGGTGAGAGAAAAGAAACATAACACAACTGTTAAAATTCGGTCGCAGTTCATTATACACCCAACATCATTGGTGCACTGTAGTTTGATGAATAATAGGTTCATACGTAACTTGAGGCATAAAAATGTTTAGGCAGTAAGGGGTCAAAGTATGGAAGGAAGAACCAAAAATAATAACACATATAATCAAAAACAAATATAAACAAGAGAAATCAGAGAGTGCAAACCCCCGCCAATGTTTCTTTATTTTGGCGCTACGGTCACAACGCAGAGGGGACACTACAAAGACAGACACATCACCACAGTGTGGACAAAAGCATAAAACGAATGAAAATGAGATATTATATAAAAATGAAACATGAAATGGCTGCACTGGCCCCACGCAAACGCTGTAATAATAGCTTCAGTCAATTACTTATTCAGTCAATTACTTAATGCTTATAATATTTTCTCTTCTTGGTTGAAGCACGATTCATTTCCTATTACTACATATTAAGAAAATATTACAATGGATTTTGCATTTCAAGATACTCCATCTGATGACATCTTCAGTAATCCGGTTTATTGGTTATTGATCACCGAAACGTACGTAGTGGAATATTTCAAATATTTCTGAAACAACTGTTAATTTTGTTTTCTGTTCAATTCAACAATACAAACATACATACATACATACATACATACATACATACATGCATACAATACAGACATACATAGTAAATATACGCATATATAAGCACCAGTTGCTGGGCAAAGATCCGGAGAAGGAATATTCAATAATACGTACAGAGCGATAGTTTATATAAGTTGGATCAGTGGTCTGTTACTTTAGAGTTTCCACTGCGTGCCAATGCTTTTCCAGACAAGTCAGACCCACACAAACACACACACACACACACACACACACACACACACACACACACACACACACACACACACACACACACACACACAGAGGCACGTTCATGCACACAGATATGCACATACACTGAATTACATTCACAAAACCCAAGGAGATTAACTGTAAAATATACACTAATATCAAAAATCAATACTTAGCTACGGCAGACGTGAAACAAACTATGAAAGTAAGCAAGAGTTAACCGTTAAACGATTCTAAATCCGGTCATGATGCTTTAAACAGTGGAAACATTTCTATGCTTCGTTTATACCTTTTACAAATGTAGTAACAACGTCTTATCATTTCATTTACATGAGAAGGCGGAAAGGATCTAAAAACTCTGATAAATTTAGGAATGTTATTGCTCTAAGATGAACGGAGAGAATTAATATAGGTATATGAAATATCATGTGAAATATAAAAGAATCAGAAGGAATATATTCGTGTCTTCAATATATTTTAACGTTTATATAACGTATATATTTTAACGTTTAGATACACAGGCACGCACACATAACACACACACACACACACAAACACACAGACACACACAGACATACACAGACATACACACACAAATACATACACACAGCATCACACCACATATGCACAGACACATATAAACCCACACACAAACTGGCGCATACCTGCAGTTACGTTAATGTATCAAAAAAAAAAAATATCTATATTTCACAACACCGGTTATATGCATGTGTTTCTTGAAACACATTCATCTAAGAGAGAAGTGATTAAAAATACGGTGAGCAGCTGCGTATTCGTTTAAGCGGAATTAGGTGAAGTGTATGTGCGTTCACGCGAAGATAGCCCAACGCGCGAGTTGTGACGAGATTCGGTCTCACCTATATATATATATGCACTTGTGAAAATTACTACTACAATAAATGAATGGATTCGGAGATGTGTGTATCCAGAGTGGAGCAGAGACTGTTTATCCATAAAATATATAAAATATGTAACAGAACAGTAGAAACGTAGTTAAAGTGCGCAGTCAATCTAATAATATATATATACAGTCTAACATAACGCAAATATTAAAGACGAGTTTACGTACAGACATACATACAACAATACGTGCATAAGTAAACGTATGCATTTATATTCAGACATACCTAAATATATATATATATATATATATGTATGCCCATACATACATAGATACATACATACATACATACATATATACATATATATATATATATATATATATATATATATATATATA
>NC_142931.1:14635405-14650405 GCF_046866305.1 Octopus bimaculoides | reverse complement strand
CAAATTGAAACTTGTAATATACTGTCATAGAAGATACAATGATGCAATCAATTCAAGGCGGTAGCCCGGGCGGATGTGAGTCTTTATTATAGACTCTGTAATGCTAGAAAGTCGAACCACTTCTTGCATTCAATAATGAAGGACAGAATGGGATGTTTTCTTGCAATCCATCAAAGCTATGACCAAGTTCCTCTGACATTTAAGATTTATTGATTTCCATTTGAATATTCATCCTTCATGATATTCTTACTATCACAATGATCTTAAAGGAATACGTTCATACAGGTTGTATATATTTAATTCATTACATATAACTGGTGTTGTTTATTTTTTATTTCTTTATTACCGACAAGGGGCTAAACATAGAGGGGACAAAGAAGGATATAAAAAGGGATTAAGTCGATTACATCGACCCTAGTGCATAACAGCTACTTATTTAATCGACCCCGAAAGGATGAAAGGCAAAGTCTACCTCGGCGGAATTTGAACCCAGAACGAAACGGCAGACGAAATACCGCTAAGCATTTCGCCCGGCGTGCTAACGTTTCTTATTTCTTTATTGCCCACAAGAGGCTAAACATAGAGGGACAAACAAGGACAGACAGAGGGATTAAGTCGATTACATCGATCCCAGTACGTAACTGGTACTTATTTAATCGACCCCCGAAAGGATGAAAGGCAAAGTCGATCTCGGCGGAATTTGAATTCAGAACGTAACGGCAGACAAAATACCGCTAAGCATTTCGCCCGGCGCGCTAATGTTCCTGCCAGCTCGCTGCATTTGTTGTTTATTTCTATATTTGTTTTTAACAATATAACCTAACTGGGTCTATTTACAATCCCATTAAGTGTGTCGAGATATACGCGAAATATATTATCGTCAATAGGAGGTATATTTTTCCGTGTAAACCATCAAGTCACTTCCTCGTAATTCCTCATCCTATCACATCCTCATGTTAACGCCATTAGTTCTACATGTTTTCGACATAACCCTGCTTAAATATTTCAGCTCCTTTTGTTTTTTCGTTCCTCACTGATTCCTAGTTAAACTACGTTTTATCACACTTGATTTTCTCCAGAATGAAACACCAACTTTCTGATAAGGGGCTCTAACATTTACAGATTGGCCCTTCTTTTTCTCTCTAAAATGCTGATTAGTTTCGACTCCATTTCCAATTCATTAATTTTCATTCAACTTTTTCAATTTGATACAGAGGTTCTTTCTGACAACATTTAACTCCTGTTTCAAGATGACATAATTTTTACACACATCTCCTCATACTGTCTCCAAAGATTGTTTTCGATTTAAAGTTTTTATTAGTGAGAAGTGGAATTGTTCATTTTGTTTCTATGTGATAAGTAGTTTCGCGTCACTGATAGCCTCCTGTAAAACAACTATTCTTCGCGTTGCAAAGCCATGATGGTAATTCATTTATAGTTTTGCTTTTGTTAATTTTTCTTTCTACTGTCTGCCAATACAAATTTGCAATACCTGTGAGATAACAGAGATACATACATAGATATGTATGTTGATATACACATCCTCACACACACACACACACACACACACACACACACACACACACACACACACACACACACACACTCACACGCACGCATGCATACACAGATATACGTACACGAATATCTGCTTTCCTGTATGTGTTTACAACACTGTTTTTGCAGTGTGTAATGTGTGCGAACCCTCACGCATGCAGCTTGTGGCTAGAGAAATTCCTTTGTATTGTTTAAATGAAAGAATGATTAGAGCAACGCAGATAGCGACAGAGCAAGGAAAATAGCATGTTACGAGAAGCTGCTTAAATACTATTTATTTTTAACTATGGTTTCCTTAATTCTATTTTATTAATTTCGTTTTCTAACTTTATTTAATGTTAATCATATCAGCTCATTGCAATGCAGGATTCGGAAAACATGTTACAACGACAACAACACCAACATCAACGGCAAAAAAAATGATAACAAAACTAAAAAAGAGCAACTCACCATTATAACAATTTCCCGGCATCGCTTGAGTCTTTTACCTTGCAGATATATATATATGTATATATATATATATATATATATATATATATATATATATATATATATATATATATATATATATATATATATATATATACATGCAAACATAAAAACTCAAACACAACATACAAATACACGTATATATATATGTATATGTATATCTGTGTGTGTGTGTGTGTTTATATACATATACATATATATATATATATATATATATATATATATATATATATATATATATATATATATATGTGTATATATATATAAATATGTATTTATGTAAATATATATGCACATATATATATATACAAATATATTTATACATGTATATATATGTATATATATATGTGAATGTGTGTGTGTATATCTGTATATATATACGTATTGGTATATTTATATATATAGATATATTAATATATATATATAAATATATGTATAGATGTATATATATATGTATATGTGCATGTATGCATTATGTGTGTATATATACATACATACAAATATATATATATAAATACATACATTATATATATATATATATATATATATATATATATATATATATATATATATATACATGCACAAATGTGTATGTGTATGTGTACATATATTTAGTCACAATGAGAATTATATGTATCTATGTGTGCGTGTGAGTATACATTAAATTTAACAGCTTAGTTAGTTTGCATATTCAGATGACTTCCTAGTTAATCAATAAATTTGTCTTTTTGTAGTTGAAGTTCCCACTGGAATGATAGAGACTCCCTGTACAATGATTGTATTATCGTTTATCAGCGTCAGCAACAATGAAATCTGCTGAGGCTTTCTTTAGAAATTTCCATATATGCCGTTAAAAATGATTAAACAAACACTCTTCTATTAACGTGTTTTCCAGTGACTGATCTTGGATGTTCGTCATTTCCGTGGTAGAATCTCCGCCATTGGGTTGTTCGTTCTGTTTTGTTTCAGTGACGAAGGCGTTTGTTAATACTTGGAAAAGGAATATACATACATACATACATACATACATACATACATACATACATACAAAAATATCCTGTTGTTGATGTTGACATTCTAATGAAGGCCTTAGATCTAGATTAGGAACCGGCTCTTTCTCTATTGGTAAGAAATCTTGAAATAATATAACATTCATATATATATATATATACATATATACATGCATATGCATAGATACACACATACGCTCATACATACATACATACATACATACATACATACACATACATGCTACAGCTACAGGTTACAAGTTCAGGTTTATACCCTAATTATTGGGGCACTGGGATATGTAACACACTGCCTAAAGACAAATCTTAAGAAATTAGTCTTCAAAATCATTTAGACGGAAGAAATATGAATTCTATAGACGAGGTCAGAACAGTACTGGAGGAGTATTGTTCGTCACGGACAAGTGAACTCTCGAAGAAGGGCCTTGCAAGTCTACTAGATAGATAGAAGAGAGTTGTAGATAATGAAGGAGAATATATAATAGATTAAAAAAGAACTTTCTTTATCTTAATTTCGAAAAAGAAAAAAGTATAAAAAACCGCATTATATATGGGATGACCCAGTCAGTTGATACAAGAAGGGTTGCATGAGGGATGTATTTCCTATTATATATTACGCAATGATCTGAAACGTACGTATTAAATACTTTCAAAATATTTGGCTTGACTTCATTATTAAAATTTATACCATTTGATGTCATTATTAACTAACCTGACCCGACTCCATTTCTACGTATACTCACACATGGATTTGATGTACTTAACTCTATGTGAGTCGATAATTCTAATAACGGGCATCACTTCTAGGCATAACGCGAAACATTGCTAAATTATCCCTGTCTTTTCATCTGTCGTATAGGTTACAGATATTGTACCATATCCTGATAATGTGTAAAGTTAGATCCCCCTCACAAGTAACAGACATCAAACTATAATTTTAACACTTACAGTATGCGTATTAACTGATCCAGTTTTCTGGAGCTACTATAATTGTTGAGATTGGGTGCTTGTTTCTCAGGGCTTGGTCAAATTGATGTAAACACTTCTGATGGGAATGCAATAAAATTCGAAAATCGACAAATGTTGTCCATCACGTTTTCAATCTACGGAGAAACAGTTAAATTAGCCTTGTTATTTACTTACTATACAGGTTACATATATGCGTGTGTTTGTGTGTAGCATGTGATGAAACAATCCTTGGATAGTTTCACAAGTCCGTCTATGTGTCATTCATTCACAATTGCAAATACGTTGCTTTTCCATAGTTATAAAATTTTATGCCGATCGGTTACTTGAATCCTTGGATCACCGGCCAAAATGACTTCTAATATTTTATTATTTACGGCCACCTTGAGTGATGGGCGGCTGCAATTTCTACAGGCAACAACATTTATATAACACGGCGTTGTGCGTCTCCAGCTAGCCCTCAGGTTGTGTCTCTGTGTTATCAAGAGACCATAGAGTGTTGGTAATCCGGATTTGGCACCCAAAGATAGCTAAAATAACCATTTGTCTTGAACGGGTCAATGAAGACATAAATGCGACCAAATAGACCTAATTAATATATCGTTTTAATCTTTATTCTAATTCCAACTATTTCTTAATATAGACGTGTGTGAATACAGACGAAAGAGCAAAACTGAGAGTAGATTACTCTTTACTCTCTCTTTTACTTGTTTCAGTCATTTGACTGCGGCCATGCTGGAGCACCACCTTTAGTCGAGCAAATCGACCCCAGGACTTATTCTTTGTAAGCCTAGTACTTATTCTATCGGTCTCTTTTGCCGAACCGCTAGGTTAAGGGGACGTAAACACACCAACATCGGTTGTCAAGCGATGTTGGGGGCGACAAACACAGACACACAAACACACACACACACACACATATATATATACACATATATACATATATACGACAGGCTTCTTTCAGTTTCCGTCTACCAAATCCACTCACAAGGCTTTGGTCGGCCCGAGGCTATAGTAGAAGACACTTGCCGCGGAGTGGGACTGAACCCGGAACCATGTGGTTGATAAGCAAGCTACTTACCACACAGCCACTCCTGCGCCTATAGATTGTTAATTTTTGATATACGTTTCTATCCATCCTACCCAGCCTACTGAATTCTATATCAGATGACACTTGCTTAATACTTGTTTGACACACACACGCGCGCGCGCACGCATGTGTATACACATCGTGTTTACGTGCATTCTTGTGCGTGGGCTGTATACATGGATGTGTAAGATACAATTAAATTGTATGGAGGAAAGTATAAATGAAACTTAGATAATTTATTTAATCACGATATCATGTGTGATGTACCCACACCTGTGCTTATCTCATGAATAATAAAATAATTAATGTCTCGATTATGACATTGTTAATATTAAAAACCTGTTTACGTTATCTTAGTCTCGCCAATAGATTAAACATTTAAGCCGTCATTAGATTAAAACATTTTTAAATTCGTTTCACAAAAAGTAACGCATTCTCATGCGTACAAGATGGTAAATTTTAATAAAGTTCAATTATTTCTTAAAGAATAGGTTTAATTGTACTTGTAGTTATATTATAAAAATATATATGTTCGAAAGTCTAGTTCAAAAAGAACAATTCAAACTTTTTGTGGGATCCAAAAAGAGAGAAAAAAGGTGATTTCTAATAAGGACTCATCATAATTATGAAAATTAGCCGAAACTGTGTTCTCTTATTGTATCTTATTTTATTTTTGTTTTATTTTATTTTTATCTCATTTTACTTCATTTTATTAAACTTTTTTTGATGTCCCTCAAAAGATTCCTCACTGATGAGAATGACAACACATAACTTAAATTTTAAATTTTATTTTTATTCTTAGTTTTAATTTTTTATTTTCAATTATAATTATAATCACTATGATTTAAACCTTTTCTAACATTTTTGCATTGTTTTTCTATGCATTGAATCCAGTTTTATAATAAATCTATTTCTGTTTCATCATCATCATGTCTCCAAATTTATATACTTGTTTACGGTATATTCTTATACATATACCGAATCTCCTCAAATACCATTCGAAAGTCTATATATTTTTATATGTAAACAAGAATCTCTGTACTAAAGGATTATAAAATTCAGTTTTTGACCGAATGATATCAGTATTTGTTTCTTCATGACAAGAGACAAAAATCATAATATAAAAGCAATCCAGTATGACTTTAATATTTGTTGGTTACATCATGTGTCACTTTACTCATTAAAACGACTGAATACATTTCTAATCTCTTGATAGCTTTGAATGTTTCCATTACTGACAAGATCAAATTAAGTCGAAACCCCGTATTTGACGATCTGGTGACGACGTTCCATTTGAAATTCGTGTTTCTCGAACACACAAGTCTCTTCGAGACATTTCTGAATGTAAACTCTTACAGCTGGTGTTGCGTTACACGTTTATATGTACACTATAAATATGATATATATATATATATATATATATATATATATATATATATATATATATATATAGTTTTAGGGAAAAGAACCAAGTTTCATGAATTCATCGATGAAAATCCACTGTCACATACAGAAAAATTAATAATTAAAAGCACAATAAATGAGTATAATATAATACAAAGTAGATATAAGATAAAGATAATAAAATGACTACACACGTGTTTCACAATTAATTTTCAAATAGAAAGGAAATTTAAATCAATTAAAATCAATTAAAATTATCGAAAATAAATTCTATTAAAAAATACAGCTAATCGTCAGGTCTAAAGACAACAATAATAATAATAAATAAATGTATATATCATGGATTTTGTCCCTAATATTATATATTTATAAAGTCTGACATACCGGCCATGACGAAGGGAAATAGCCCTGAAACTCGAGTCGCCTTTATATATATATATATTTATATTTATATATTTATATATTTGACCCTTTATATTGAACACTCAATATTTCATCTACATTCAATACTTTCTTTCATGGTGCCATCCATTTTTATGTTATTTTATTTTATATTGTATATTGTATATCATATTATATATTGTATATTCCATATTCTATACCCCACATTAGTTCTGCAGGAATATAAATAAAACATAAAAAACAGACAGTGTTGGAACTCTTTTAAGCAAAATAATATATTCCTCTATACACAATCATACAAAAAAATCCACCTTTTTTGTATTTATTTTTACTCGCATATATATATATATATATATATATATATATATATATATATATATATATATATATTACACTATTTTAAACAGCTGCAGTTTCAAGTGCGTAAATTGAGTTAAAAAGAACATGTTGTAGTAGTAAAATCTAGACAATATCAAACGTGTTGATCCACATTGCATACACTTCACTTCTTAGTTTAATTAAATTCAAAATGTATGGTAGAACGTAAAAGAGAAATCAAAGAACAATATTTTCAGTACTCGTTAAACTCGTCGCGTATTGTATTCTAATATGAATAACCTTAATAAAATATCTGTAATTACAATGAACATTAACACATTATTGTTCAAAATGACACGGGACATGTCAAAATAAACTGAAGTATGATACGTGTTTCTGTTTGTATTTAATTCTTTGATGTGTCACTTTTCAAGTCACTGTGTCCCTGTCATTTTTTCTCCCCCCACCTTAATTCTTCTGTCCCTCTACCTCTACCTCTCTCTCTTCGCTTCCCACGTGATTGGCGTTCGGCCAAGCCTGTTCCTTCTTTCTTGCCCGGCCGTTGTGCGTGCAGCATCGATATTCCTCCCAGTGCCTATGAAACCTTGTATCCTCCCGTAAGGTCTTATTCCCACACATGCCAGCTTAATTTAATTCGTCCTTAGTCGAATGACATCTGTTGTTATGCCCTGATATTTTTATTGTATTTGTATAACATTGTCCGTTCTTTTCCGTCTTTGTTTTCGAATACATTCGCTGCTTTCCTCCAAGGAATCTAATGCTCTTAGCTTAGTTTTTCCTTGGGGCTGGCCAGATTGGAGCAATCTCAAGTATAATCAGCCGAAATTGCAAAGATAATCTGGAACTCGACTGAGGAAAGAAAACTCCGAATGATGAATCGTCCTTATTTTCTCTGTATTGTCTATCTGGATGTTTTGTTGTCCCTTTTTTGTATCACCTAACTGTCCGGATGTTTTGCGTTCTTGTCCTATTTTGTGTTTTATATGTATATACACACACACACACACACACACACACACACACACACACACACACACACACACACACACACACACACACATATATATATATATATATATATATATATATATATATATAATAAAAAGTATCGTTAAAAGATTTTGCATTTACCGTGAAAAATTTTAAAATAAAGTAAAATTAATGGCTTATTCGATGCCTTCTTAGAGATTAAACCTGCTTATTTTACATGATATATAATGATAGTTTCAAATTTTGAGGAAAGGGCAAATTTTGAGACAAGAAAAATTGTTGATTGCATCGATCTCAGTACTTGACTGGTACTTAATTTATCGACCCTGAAAGGATGAAAGGCAAAGTTAACCTCGGCAAAACTCGAACTCAAAACATGTCGGCAGACAGTATTTCGCCCGGTGAGCTAACGATTTTTGTTATCTCACTGCCTTTATATGATATATAATAATAATATCATTACCATATATGTTCAACAGCTTGAAATGATAGAGCGTTGGTATGCATTAAAGGAAGCAAACTTGTATCTTAAATTGGTCTTGTTTCTTTAATGCAAAAGTCAGAATTTTTAATGTTTGTTGTTTAAAAGAAACATTTAACCGTAGTTATTGTCTTCGTATTTTTTTCCGGTGTAAGCTTTTACTTACGTATAGAAATTAATATTGCTTATCGTATTTTGTCAAATTCATTTAACTACGCTTTGTAATATTTGGCGATGAATTCATTATTGAAAACACCATATCCAGAAGGGTATTGTTTGTTTATGGATGTGTAAAATAATGCAGTGAAATTAATCAACTTTTTTCCCAATATGGCATAACCCAATTAAAATTATTTGTTTCATTAAAAGGCATCCTTCATATCACTGTGTATCATTACCAGTCTACTTTGAGCTTATCACGCTTACATTTCACGCTTTTTCTTACCCCCTTACGAATACTTCCCCTAAGGAATTCCATAATCCTTTTCTTTCCTCCATATTCTGCCAACAGCTTTTCCTGTGCCGTATTTCCTTTCAGTGCACTCAACTTCATATTGTTGGCTAATTACTATGGAATTTTGTTTGCGAGCAACTCATAATTTTTTTTCTCCATTGCATTTAATTCATCCGTAATAAATTGCTCCTTACCATTATGTTTTCTTACAACACGTTTACACGAAAACCTCTCTGTACATGGAACCATATTCAGCATAAGAAACTTGTGTCTTTTATTTTTTCACTCTACGCGGTGTATATTTCTTTCCTTAATAATTATTTTCATTTAGCTTCCATTTTTACAATTAACGTTTCTAGTTTTATTTTATGCTTTTGGTTCGTAACCTTGAATCTGTATGCTGATATATTTTTCAGAAAAAAAAAAACTATTTTCGAAATTCTATTATATAAAATAGCTCAGATAGCTTTTCTCTTCGTGCATTAATGCTTCCATTTCCAATATATATTTATATATACATCTTGGATAAGTACATGACAGTGGGAATTCTCGAAAACATAAAATGCACGAGATGTAAAGCGTAAATAAGATTTGCGTTGTAAATATATTTAAAAGATGGAGAAAGATATTTCGTTTCCATAACTTTCATATAAATCTCGTGACTTGGTATGCATAAAAATACGAACACGCACAAACACTTGCACCTAACCAGCTATAAACTTGTATTTATTATAAAAATAGAATTAGTATTATCATTAGTAGTAGTAGTATTATGAGCCTGTTTCTAAGAGACCAAAGTAATATCAGACAAAGATCCATATTGCATAAAAACTTCGTTCAGGTTCAGATACGTGTCACGTTTGAATGTACACCAACATATAAAATAGAAGGGGCGCAATGTTTGTGTTTCCTTCAACATGGAAATATATATGAGATATTGACACCGTATATTTGCATACATGCATAAATATACACATATCCATATACATACGCTCGTACACGCATATTCATTAATTATAAATACATAAATATGCACACATACATATATGTGTGTCTGTATGTGTGTATGTATGTATACGCACAAACATATAAATATATATATACGCATGTTTCTATGTATGTATATATGTATACTCACATACTCATGCATATGTATATATATATATATATATATATATATATATATATATATATATATATATACCTATGTAGAAGCATACATAGATACGTACAGACATACTAATGTATATATATATATCTATATATATATACATATATATATATATATATATATATATATATATATATACCTAGGTATGTATGTATGCATTTGTGTGTATACAAATATTTATACATAGAAGCATACGTATATATATGGGTGTGTGTCTGTGTGTATATATATACTTAGACGCTCACTCACACATATATTTATAGAAACACGAATACGCATGTATGTATACAATTATGTATGCACAGAATACTGGAATTAATTCAAAAATGAAGTTAGATCCCGTTTATCGAAAAGATACGATCAGAGGCTGTTCAGTTCGGATAATTGACTGTTAAAATACCTGATTTGATCGTAAACAAAGGCAGGCATATTGTACATAATTATGTAAAAACAGAGATGTTTACAGATATTTTGTGCATTTCAATCAATAAAATGCTGTACTCATCTGCAAACTCTGAGGTCATTCACCGAGATCCAGATTCAGTAGAATCTCGCCTCTCTGCCTCATTGTGAATGTTTGTTTGTTCTTTACTCCCCGACATAAGAGAAATAAAAAAAATTCGATTACATGTAACAGATACCAAATAGAAAGTGAATAATTGAGTGAATGAAGACACCAAAGGCATTGATTTTGCCATGCCTTCAAGCTCTTCAGCATACAAGTAATTGTGATGCATTGAAATTATTTTGACACTGTTTAAAGTGACTGAGTGAGATCAAAGAAGCCGACCGCACTTCCTTCGATAACTGCAAATAAAACAAAAAACAAAACACGGGATCGTTCGTAAAATACGACTTCTACATACCGCTTGTATACGTTATCCAATCATTTGAATACACATTCATTCAACCTTTAGCATTTAAACCGGCCATATCCGGCCAAAATAATTTACCTGTTCTATTATCAAACTGGCCAGATATAGCCTCTCATATTTACTCTGCAATAGCATTCTAAAAATACACAATCACGTCATTGTAATCTCAAAGCTACAAGATTATGCTTGACTAATTCAAATCAACGTGAACAAATAAGCATTTCACAGAGTAATCCGAATGCTAAAGAGTTAGACCTGTGTAAAAACTCGAAATGAAAGCATTGTTTATACCCGAGTTTCTGTCACAAATAGTATGTTGTTTGCTGTTGTTGTTTGTTTGTTCCTTCTCGAGCCATGCTTGGCTCATAAGGGCCGGTTTCTCGCTTTCATAGGTTCCCCACCTGGACGGGGCGCCGGTCCATGGCACTCTTCTATTTTTTATTTCTGTATAACGTCTGGAGGAGTCACCTCATTCCTATGTAATCTTAACAAAAATTGAAGTAGACTGATATGTAATTTTTGAAGCTGTGGACGGCATGCTAGATGCCGAAATATCGTTCAACCAATTTCACATGATAATTATGGCACACTTCTATTTTTTATTTCTGTATAACTTCCAGAGAAGTTACCTCAGTCTTATATAATCTAATTATTATTTATTCAATGCACTGCCTGCAACTGAGCTCGCAATCTCGGGGTTGGTAGCACGCCCTCTCAACCATTATACTATATGCGCACAGGGAAAATTGCGTAATGGTTGAGAGCGCGGGCTCGTAATCCAAAGACTGCGAATTTAATTCCAGGCAATGCTTTGAATAAATAATATGACCCCAAAAAATACCATAGGAATGATAACCCAGGGTTGGGTTCAAAATTCCACCAGAACACCTGATGAAGGCTGGAGAGTAAATCAGCCGAAACGTTGTGATAACAACAAACATGAGGACATATATCCATCCATTGTAAATAATGTACAGACTTCCTCGTCTCTAAAATATAGACCAGTAAGCATTTATTCTCTCAACTCATTTGTCTTATCTTTTCTTTCTCTCTCTCTCTCTGGTTCTGTGTGTGTGAGTGTCTCTCTTTATATATATATATATATATATATATATATATATATATATATATATATATATATATATATAAATATATATAAAGGGCATTAACTGTGTATTAATACCTCACGCTATCGAGGGAGTAAATAAGTCAATATGTTACTTATTTTTGGTAGTTTTTTGACTTATTTAGTCCCTCGATAGCGTGAGGTATTAATACACAGTTAATGCCCTTTATATATATTTAAATATATCTATGGAGAAACGATGAATCTTGTCATTACGAAATTTTTCGTTATCTTTTCATTATGAGGTTTTTTCACGCTGACTACTTGATAAATTCTTATAAAGAATTTTTCCTATATTATATTATATATATATATATATATATATATATATATGCATGTTTATTTATGCACACACAGACACATACATATACACATATCGACAAACATCTCTTAGAACAATCTTGCGATGTCAATTCATATTTACCTTCTTGAGATTACAAAACTTTGGGTATTTTCCCTGCTATATTTAACTGCTTCTGTGTATTACTTTAAATCGCTCAACTTCAATTATATTTAATATTACTATGAGTAAGAATCTGTGAAATATAACGCTCGTCAACATTCAGCCATAAACACACGTGCTTGTGCGTGTTGGCGTATGTGTGTGCAATTGCAGTTGCTGCTTTTAGCCCTAGGTCAGTCAACATGCAGAAAAATCTACAGTATATCTTAACCGTTTATGCAGATCTGATGTATTTAAGGCTACGTTATTAAATGCAAGTTTTTAAAGCTCACTCTGTATTATTCTGGGAAGATCTTGACTTTTGTTTCTGATTGTTCGAGAGGCCACCTAAGTCAGCTTATCCACCCACTATGTAATAGTACGGGTATTGTTATGGGTTTATCAGGGAATAAACAGTTGTTTTCGGAGATTTTCAGTGGTACATATAGTGACAGCTTAGAGTAAGACCTTATTAATATTGAAAATATACGCAACAATTTATTGTCTCAATGTTGCTTATTCTGTAACAACTAATAACAAATTGGAATCTACATTTAATAAAAGGAGTTGAAAATATATGAGGCAGTAAGGACATTCCCAAAGATTTTATTGAATTATGAGTATCTATAACAAGAATCGACGTAAGAAAAGAATATTATTGATAAACTAATACAATGGCTTCTCTTATCGTACAACTACAACAACTTAATGTGTGATATCATCAGGATTAAATAAAGAAGAGAAATCACTTGCTGATAATTTTTTTCAGCAACTGATTATAGAAATTGTATATTAGTTCCTTACTGAAAGTTAAACCTTCCGTTAAAACAAATGGCACCTTACATTTTAAGAAAGTCAAAGTAAGGATATTTTTTCTATAAAGAAGTCACCATTTACATATTCCAAAATGCCTTTACCAATAGAGGTTTTACATAATGATGCAGCTGAATGATCACTTCAGCACCAACTGCATTAAATTATCGTTATATCTTTATGTAAAGGAGAAGCAGCACTCGTGAAGTTTACAGGCCCTCCAACGTAACTCTTATAAAAAGGTCTAAATTCAGATTGAACTAACGTCACTGGCATCTCAGAAAAATTAAGTGCAGGAAAAAATCTTAGTGAAGGGACGTTCTAGGGCCAAGTGATTTGAACGAAGTTTAGGGTTGATTCTTTACAGGGGTTTCAAAATAAAGAGATAGTTCAAACGAAAGCGATTGATTGGAATTTGTATGCAACTAGCTACTTTAGAGGATCATGTGACGTTCTAGTAGTTTTATAATAAGCAGTGGGATGATACCTACAATTTAAAAACATGAACACTTTTATCATTTAATCCATGGCGTTTTAAAAACTATCAAATATTTGTCCTCGATATGGAAATATTCTTAAATTAGATCCATTAACTGATATATATGTATATATATATATTATTTCTCCACGTGCGGTTAACACAACCCCACTATTTACTGACTTATATATATATATATATAGAGAGAGAGAGGGCATTATTATAGAAAAATAATAACGCCACACAGTGGACTTCTCAAAATAACCACATTTAGTACCTATGCGAGGAAAAAACAACCAACAGAAGATGACCAACTTACTTTTAAAATAGACTTAATTGTGTATCGACGATTTCGCGATTACTAGAATGAATCTAGACTTCGTTCATCAGCACAATATTGTCCTAAAAATATATATAAATAAACAGAATTCTCACCTCACAAAAACCGAACAACTACGTATCCGACAGAGTAAAGGGAATGAAGTTTATCTGTATATATCTTCATCAAAGAAGCGGAAAATACTTCCGGGTTGTTTTTTGGGGTACCCATGTGGAGACAGGAATAAAAAATTCAACATTGAATGTATTCCGTGTATAAATTTGATAAATAAGTTAAAAAAAGGATAAAACTCTTTTACAAGAATTTTATCAAGAAGCCAGTGTGTAAAACAATTCATTAGGGAAATTTCTATTCCCAAGAATATAATTATTCGTTTATATTTATATAAAGGGCATTATTATAGAAAAATAATAACGCCACACAGTGGACTTCTCAAAATAACCACATTTAGTACCTATTTTTTTATATATTTTTAGGACAATATTGTGCTGATGAACGAAGTCTAGATTCATTCTAGTAATCGCGAAATCGTCGATACACAATTAAGTCTATTTT
>NC_142931.1:14620405-14630405 GCF_046866305.1 Octopus bimaculoides | reverse complement strand
CTCTACGTATGCATGTATGTATATATCTATCTATCTATAAATCTATCAAACTATTTATCTATCTATCGCTCTGCCTGTCCGTCTGTCTGTCTGTCTGTGTGTATGTCTGTCTGTATCTATCTATCTATCTATCTATCTATCTATCTATCTATCTATCTATCAATCTATCTATCTTTCTCTCTGTCTGTCTGTCTGTCTGTCTGTCTGTCTATCTATCTATCTATCTATCTATCTATCTATCTATCTATCTATCTATCTATCTATCTATCTGTCTATCTATCTGTCTATCCGTCTTTCTCTATCTGTCTATCTATCTATCTGTCTATCTATCTGTCTGTCTGTCTGGTTGCCCGCCTGTTTGTCTGTTTATCTATCTACATCGCGCTCACATATCTAACCATTTATACAGGTGATAAGAAGTTAGATTCCTAGCCGCTCGGTTACGCGTTTAGTTCCACTGCGTGGCATCTTGGACGAGGAACTACTACAACAGCCCTGGGGCGACAAAGACCTTACCTGAAGATTAGACGGAGGCTGAAAGAAACATGTCAAATGTGTGTGTATATATATATATATATATATATATATATATATATATACATATATATATATATATATATATATATATATATATATATATATATATATATATATATATATATATATATATATATATATATATATATATATACGTACACAAATTGAACCGAAAAGTTCCTGGCATCAAGTGTATCACGAAAGGCCTGGTTGTTATAAAGACTTAACTTCCGAGTACTTTTATAGGCATTAGAAAAACTGAAGGACCGCTGCAATGAGTGTGTGAATCTGAGAGGGGAATATGTTGAATAAAATCATACTGATCCTCCCGTATTTTCTTTTACCCAAATACAGGAACATTTCAGCAATCCCTCATATATATATATGTATATATATACGTATATATACATATATATCACACTCAATTACCTTTGTCCGTCTTATAAGAAAATCCGTTGAAAACGTGTACTGATTTCCAAAACGGTAAAAGTGTAAGCAGCATATTACAAGGGTACCATATTAGCAATTAGAACTTAAAGGCAAAATTAATAGACGTCACAAAAGTGACACAGGGAACTGAGTAGCATCACCTTTGCTAAATATAAGACTTAAACTAACTCAAAGCCGCAAACGCACTATCGTAAGTGATTTACAATGGGAAGTAAATCCCCAGCGTACAAAGCCGGATCGCGTTTTTCGAATTTGATGTAATCCTCATCAGATTGTATATGCTCAATAAAATATCCAAGACTTTCGTCTTCCGCTATTCGATAAACTGTTACTTTAGCATCCATCTTTATACTGTTCTTTTCGTTTTGCCATGCTGCAAAATTGATATTTGCTACACCCTAGTTTGACAGACTGAGATCTTGTATCTATCCACTGAGCTCTTCTTCTCGGAAATAATCTCTCGTGTTAAATATTTCCAATCTTATCCCATGTGCTAAGTAGCAAGGAGACATTTCCTGCAAAATCTGACGATGGAAGATCAGCAGCTCGTCTAAGCATGTTATGGAAATGTCTTTATAGATTCAAAACCAGAATACTTCCACTTATGTTGCCTGTAGCATTTGAGCCTAAGCATATTTACTATGCAAATATAACAATTTGGAAGTTCTTTCCAGAACGTAAATATACTAAAGTTCGAACTTCTTTCTCCATATTGCTACTGACGTTGAGTATCTATAAATATTTTGCAAACCATGTTTCCTTTCGCAGTAACTCCACAAACCATATATTTTTTTCTGTAGCAAATAATATTTTCCCATTATTTTCGCAAAATGTATTTTCCAGAAATGTAACGGAATGCTTAAAGCATTGCTTAATCAGCTTCCTCCTGACGAACCCAAATTAATCTCCGGAAAGAAAAACGATTATATTAAAGATAAGGTTAAAACTTAGACTGGATAGAAACGGTGTTGAAGAGTCAAAAGATAAACCTAATCCTATTGCATCTATCAGCAATTCTTGGTCAGAAGATGGTTTAATTATTATTTGAGCGATTCTAACATCTCAAAAATGAAAGCCATTTTGGTAAAACTAATACAGAAAGCGTTGTAGCTTGCTTAAAGCATTGTGATAAACAAGTAATGTAACAAAATAACGAAGACAGAGATCTTCTTACGATGCATAAAGGAAAAAAGGTTTGATAAGATTTTGTCTTAAGAACAAGGAGTTCAAACTTAAATAGCCAAGAAAAAGTTTATATATGGTTGCATGCGTATACGCCAGCGGAATCGTTACACCCGGACAAAAAGTTACCTGGTATGTGTTGCAATTCTCTGCATTCCTTGATCGAATCCTGCTGAGATCAATTTTGCCCTTCATATTTTTCAGGGTCGATCAAAAAGCAGCAATCCATGGAGGTGAATTGGAGAAATTGTAAGAACACCAGACAAGACATTGTACAGGCAATGAAAGTTGTGTGGACAGTGTTGCCACGATGTCCGTATGCGTGGCTTCAATAATAATTAAAGGACTAGCAGCCATTCCTTAAAATGTGTCGACAGTGGTTAAACAGGTCATAGCAGATGTGGCGGTGAGTAGCCAAAGGTTATATGGTAGCAGTCGTGCTAAAAATAACTGTATAAGTACTGGAACAGTAATGCTGATATTAGTCATGACAGCAGCAAATTTGATGACGGGGACGGGCAGCTTATACAAGACATCGACCCAACACCGATCGATTACTATACTCATCATATTTTACATCTACTTACTGATTCTGTCATTCTTATTTCAACGAATATGATGACGTGCATGCACCACTGAGGATATCTAATAATACCGAAACCTATCCAGTGTTACCGTCCTCGGGTATTCCGTTGTATAAAATATTAATAATCGAATTTATAACGATGTTACAATATGGGTTTCAAATTTTGGCACAAGGCTTGTAAATTCGGAGGAAGGGGCAAGACGGTTACATAAACACCAGTGCTTGACTGATACTTATTTTACCGACCCCGAAATGGTCAAAAGGCAAAGTCAACGTCGGCGGACTTCGAACTGAGAACGTAAAGACGAACGAAATACCAGTAAGCACTTGACCCGGCAAGCTAACGATTAACCAGACTCTACCTTAAACGATATCATTCAACCACGGTAGTGGCTGAATAATATCTTAAAGCCGACATTTACTCACTCTCAGCCTCTTCAAAGCTTTGTGAGTAACTCATTTCTCAACCAAATTCAAAACTGTTGACAGTTGTGTAATAGTCGCATCCCAAGTTACATTTTGGTGTAAAAATATTGAAATTTGGTTCAAGGGAAAAAACGTTACGTTAACATATGTGAGGTCTAAAAGGGGAAAGTAAAGTGAACATTCGATTCTGAATCAAGTAACTTTCTTATTTTAAAAGCAAACTATATTCTATTTGACCTTAAATGATAGAACGAAACGAGAGGAATCTAAAATTGTCAATTTTATCAAAGGAAGTTTTAATATAAAGAAGTTGTGAAGCCAAAAGCGCCGAAAAAAGAAGTAATACCTCCAATCGACTTTGACTTCGAAAAGCTTTCTTAATTTAAAATCAATCTCTATTTTATTTATCTTTAATGATAAATCAAAGCAAGGGGAATCCAAAAATGCTAATTTTGTGCAATTAAATTTTGTAGGAAAAAAGGTATGAGGTAAGAAGTTACATAAAAAAAGGTACGTGACGCTTAATTGACTGATTTTTTAATATTATATATAAATATATAAAATATACACAGTTGTCTACCTTGCATCACAGTAAGATTTCTTCTTTCTTTTTTCCCTTTTATTTTTCATCTTCACCCTCCTTTTTTTCTTTAATCCAAATATGTTACTGTATATATGTTCATACTTCTAATCTTAATACATCAAAATTTAGTCAAAAAATATTAGATGTAGTCTTTATTTGCAGAAATGAGCTTCAGTTTCATTTTGAATCAATTTACTGAATTTAAGTAAATAAAAAAAGAAAATTTCAATTTAATTTGAAACCTTCTCCTAATCAAAAAAGCTCATTTCTGTTTCGCAATTATGCTATAATTTACTTCTTACTATCTTTATTATAAAATATATAAGCCCCAAAAATTAAATTTAAAAACCAAAAAAAGCTAAAAATAAAAATAGACAACAAATGGCACACGTGCGTGTTATAAAAATTAAATAAGTAAAAACAAAAAAATATATGAATGGTTTGAATCAAATAGGTGCCTTTTTTTTTGTTTTGCTTCTTTTAATTAATGATTGAATTCTTAATTAAACTTACAGTTATAACTCTCATAATTAGTTAACTTTTTAGGTTGAATGACTGTTTGTTTGACTACTATACTAATTGTTCATATCTTAAATTTAGGTAGTCTTAAATCAATATTGAACATTTCCAGCACAGTAACTTGCGTTTTTTGACTACTAAAATGAGAAACAAAAATCAGATTCACCAGTCACCGATTGTTTGTTTATTTGTTCTTGGCATGACGAAATAAACTAATACTTATTTACAGCTTATTTAGTATGTTGACAATCTAACACATTCTAACATCAAGTTGTAAATACGCACCACCTTTCTAGCATAAATCTGTTTCCATGAATTTATTCTAATAATTTTCTCTACAATGGTGGTGTGTGTCCTGCCATGAGAGTATGGCTCCACGTGCCGCAGAGTGGATGCATTCGCTCATTTTTTATCTTAGTTTCAATTTTTGATTTTATTATGAGCTAGTGTAACTAAAGTGCTGTTAAAATATTTTGTTTATTTATTTAGATTATTAATTGTTATTTTAACTCAATCATCAAATATGAAAAATAATTGAAAAATTATTAAGTAAAATGAAAATTATAAATCATTATTGTTAGAAAAAAGTTTAAAAAAATTCAAGAGTCCCATTAAATATGTTTTTCCAATTACAAGTTTTTTAATATTCCGTTACCTGTACGGAGTGGGTATATTAAGGGATATACCTCCCCCGACATATCATACGATATGAGCTATGTAGCTCCCCCCGCCAAGAAGGCCATTTTATATTGTATACTACCCCACCAAGCAAAAATTCAATTACGAAAAGCATCCCCTCTCCTGAAAATATTACTGTACCCTCCCCTAAGCCTCAATCCTACCATAAAGGTATCAATTGTACTTTGATTTTTTGAAATTTCCAGAAGGCCAACCTTGTGGTGTCTTTATCAATGAATTATAGTGTGCCAATTTTTATCAAAAAGATGACCAAAAAAGGAATTTCATTCGAATACTACTTAAGAACTTTTAGCAGTTCTTAAAAACTTGTAATTGAAAAACATTTTTAATGGGGCTATTGAATTATTTCTTAATTTTTTCCTAACAGTTAACCTTAAATTTATCATCTGAGTTAATGTTTTAATTATAGAGTAGCTAATAAAAGCTATCACTTTTAGTTTTTAAATATAAATATATTTTAAATTTTTAACTATAGCTGCAATATTTTAATTATAAATATGCTTGTCCTGTACGTTACCATATTTGATTACTTAGGAATGTGTCCGCATTTTTCATTGTAATTATAATATCAGTAATCGAAAAGGCGGCGAGCTGGCACAATCCTTACCGCGCCGGGAAAAATGCTAAGCGGCATTTCGCCCGTCTTTGCGTTCTGAGTTCAAATTCATCCAAGGTCGACTTTGCCTTTCATTCTTTCGGAGTTGATAAATAAAGTACCAGTCATGGACTGGGTCGATGTAATCGACTTGGCCCCCTCCTCGAGATTCCAGGACTTGGGCCTATGGAAGAAAGGAATACTAGATATCGAATACATAATAGTAATACATTACTAATAATAGAAATAGAAATAATAATAATAATAATAAATGCCCGGATGCAGTACCAGGCACTGGCTCTCATGGCTTCTGATCTTAACTGATTGGAAGTGTTATCATGTACATTGTTTTGTCTTGGTATAAAAGATGGGCAACAGCAAATATCCTGCTTAATACCACAGATTTGCTTGTTGGTTGTTTGACCTTAACTAATTGAGCATGTCCTTTGTTGGCTGACGATATGTACATCTCTGATCATCAGCAGAAGTAGTGGGGGAGCATCATAGCCATGTGTTGAGAAGAATTCTTTGGAATTTGAATAATTCACCTTTAGAAACATGGGTATTTTGCTCAATATTCTTAAACAAATCTTATTCAGGGACCTTTTGTGCGGGATGGGCTACTCGACCTGAAGGAAATTCTAACTGGCCCCACCTGCGAGGTCATGCACTGTTTATCTTGATATGAAATCACCATGTCGTGCACATACGGTTGTGATGCATGTGCCTGGTGTATCCTTATCAGACGGGTAGTCATGATGGGTTGAACGGGCTTCGTATATTTTACCTCAATGTCACTTTGATGGCATGCACTGCTCTCTCACTTCTATAATAATAATAATAATAATAATAATAATAATAATAATAATAATAATAATAACAATAAAGTTTAATATTCAAATTATTCTTGTTTTTTCCTTCCTACATATGCATTTGTAATACGATTATTGATCGTAACTGCATAAAATGTATGAACTTTAAAATTACTTTTTGTTTTAGTGCGAAAAATATATCGGAGTAATCAACCTTAATGTCGTATTTTTTACCATACTAATTGTTGTCAATTTTCTGGTTATACAGTATCATAAAATTATGTAATGATTCTCTCATCACTGATTCAGTTGGTACGGTGGTGTCTATTCTTAGCTGAAGAGATCAATAAGACCAAAACATACACGGGGTTAATAAGTTATGTATAAAATATATTATTTCGACCTAATCGTATTAAATTCCATATTACTGAAGTATTGTAATGTTTTGAATGACTATGTTCCAAACATTCCCAACCCGACTATCATCAGTTTAGCAATCATTCTAAAATATGTATAAAAGATACATTCTCTACGGATTTTCACTGAATAATTATTCACGTATTAGTGATAAATTCAAATGCCAGAATCGTATAAAAGTCCACTTTAGTTTGACATTCAATAATGTTATGAATAACAAATTGATTTTACAGCTTCAAGAACGTGAAAAAGCCGCTACAATTACTGCAAAGCATCCGGTCCTATATCTTTTCAGTTTCGCCAGTCTATTTTCTTGGATTAGTGCTTTTTGATCGAAATGGATTTGAACTCGAAATGTAGAGGGACGCCAAAAAATACCAGGAACTTTTTTGTTCGGATCTGTATAGGCAGTACAATAAAATGTCTTTCACATTTAATTGGTTGACAAACGTTTGTATTTGTTTGTTTTTCGTCCTCTTTCATTTATTATTGTTATTCAGCAGTCTTATTTTTATCACGTGCTTTCACGTATGCTCTGTGTGACTTGGGTATATGGTGTAGTTTGTTGTGATGCTCTTATGGTTACTGAGTTGCAAATGTTTTACGTAGGATGTTTGCAGTGCCCAGTAGTGCTATTTTCTGTATATTATATATATTTGTTAGTCCTGGTGTTTTTGTTATGTATTTGTCTGAATATTTTTTTTATGATACCTAATGATAGGAATTGTTTCTGTTTTTAGATTCCATATTCGCGTTATCTCTATTTCCAGGTCTTTTTATTTTGAAAGTTTCTCCATTTCTTTTAGAGAAACATTGTCGTCTGTTAGTAGTGATACACCAATTAGAAAGCATTTTTTCCCTTCATGATCACTGACAACTATATCCGGCCTATTGGCCTTAGTTTCTCTATCTTTGTGTATTGGCATGTCCCATAGTATTGTTGCTTTCTTATTTTCTATGACTTTTTTCTGGCGCGTGCGTATACTAACTTATTTGTTGTTATTCCATAGTGTTGGCATAACTTCCAGTGTATGTAGGTCCCAACTCTGCCGTGTCTGTGAATATATTGCTTCTTAGCAAGGACTGGGCACCCAGGGACAATATGATTTATTGTTTTTCTGCAGTTACTTGTTATGTTTATTATCATTATATGTTTTTTGGTAATTTCTGGTGCGGAAGCTTTGGTCTTGTTCTCTAATTAAAATCCTTCAGTCGCTGCTTTGAGTCCTGAGCTTCTCAGCCATTGCTGGGATTTTGCTTTGTCTGTTTCTTTTGCGTTTAGTTTAGCCTAGTATGTGCTATGGGGCGTTTTTTGCCATTGTTTTATCATGATCCGTTGCTGTTCTAGTGTTAGTTTGGATTTCATTTATTTTACAACTTTTGTTGTTTCTTCTTTTTCTTCAAAGTTGTTAGCTATTATGACTTCTTATTGTATATATCAGCTTCCTTAAAGACTTCAAACAGTTTTTTTTTGTTTTGCTCGTGTTTTGTGGCTATTTGTATTAGTTGTCCTTGGATGAAGTAGGTATTTTTGCAGTCCTGTGGTGGTTATTTCTTAATAGTTTTCTAGCTGCTTAAGGGCTCTACCACCTTCAATACGCTTTATATATAATCTTTCTACGTTAGGTTTTGGTTGGTGCATCCTAAATCCCGTTATTATTTTTCTTGTTTTCCTGTCTATTTTGATTAGTTCATTTAGTGTTCAGTTAAGGATATTGTACCTGTCACTTATAACTTGGACGGCTAAAGTGTTGATACCTATTATCTTGTTTTTCGTATTGAGCTCTGTTTTCAGTATTAATCTAACTGGTCTATAGTTTTCTTTTTTATTTTCTCTTCGTTTTGTGTGTGTTGTATCGTATACAGCTCATTGATTCCTAAATATTTCTATGTCTGGCTTTGGTCTAATTCTCTTATTTCATGTGATTTATCTAGTGTGATGTTGATACTCTTAACTAGTTTTCCTCTTTTCAAGGTTGCCTTGGCACATTTTTCTAAGCCAAATTTCATATTTATATCTTTGGTAAATCCATATACTCTCTGTAGTTTATACAGACAGTACATTTGATTTTGCCTCTCTTCAAGACTAACACACTACACTTTTTCAATCCAAACTCCATTCAGATATCAGCAATCAAAGTATACACCGAATACACTGAAAATAACACTGACATTTACCAAAATTACATTAAAAAATACCTTGAAATACTAAAGAGTAAATTTATTCAATAAAATCATCAACATGGCCTCCAGAGGAGGAATCTCTTCTAGACGTTCTCCTTGTTTAAGTTGGTAAATACTGCCATTATTCTTTGCCTTCAGTTCAACTTTGGTGCAACAAGGAGTTTTGGTGATCTCTCACTCAAATGCGACTCATAAGGTAAACAAAGCGGCAGTCTGGTGAGTTAGGTTGCCAGATGTTAGGGATGATGTGGTCGCAGAAATTGTCTGATAGCCATGACTCTTTTCTCCTGCTTATATGACATGGTGCAGAGTCCTGCTACCAGACATAGGGTATTCCAGCAGTCACCCGTTTGACGAAGGGCAATATTACCTCCTCCAGGCACTTGATGTAGGCCTCTGTGTTGAATCTGAGGCCGTGTGGGAAGATGAATGGAGGCATAACACCTCCATCACTAGTGATCACTCCAAACACCATGATGTTGACCGGATGATTGATTTTTATCACTCTCAGTACATGTCTTCAGATTGCAATGTCCTCAGATTGACATCCAAACACATTCAAATGTTCGTATTGGAGCTTCCAGCGCAAATGCTAAGCAGTACAGCAGGTCATTTCCAAATTTCTGTCAGAGTAAATTGCGTCATGCTGGTGTTTTTTTAACAGACGGTGCCCAACAGACCCTGCGGTATTGTGTAATCGAAAATATCAAAAACAATGTGCATGCGCGAAATCATAAATATGAAATGGCAACGATTTACCCATCGTACCTTGTATTTGTGTGTGTGTCTCTATGTGTGTGTATATATATATATCAGTATACCTATATTTCACTTTTATATTCATATATATATATATATATATATATATATATATATATATACATATATATGTCTGTATATATATATATATATATATATATATATATATATATATATATATATATATATATATATATATATATATATATATATATATATATATATATATATATATATATATATATATATAT
>NC_142931.1:14607905-14615405 GCF_046866305.1 Octopus bimaculoides | reverse complement strand
GCTACAGCAAATATTCTGCATACATTGCTTTGTTTTGGTATAAAAGATGGGCTACGGCAAATATTATACTCAGAATCACAGATTTGCTTGTCAGTTGTTTGACCATAACCACTTGAGCACATCCCCCGGATTATTCAACTTCGGATAATTCAATTTTGAACACATGGTTGTTTCGATCAACATACTTAAACAACCATTATCAAGGGACCTTTTGAGCGGGTTGCGCCACTCGACCTGACGAAAATTCTAACTGGGCTCCGACTAGAAGACCGTTCGCTGTTCATCTTGATATGAGAACAAAATGTCGCGCAGATATCGTTGTGAATCATGTGCATTATCAGATGGGTAGTCGTGATGTGTGTACTGGGCTTCCTATATTTTACCCCACTGTCACCTCGATGGCACGAACTGTTCTCTTACTTCATAATGATAATAATAATAATAATAATAATAATAATAATAATAATAATAATAATAATGATAATAATAATGATAATAATAATAATAATGATAATAATAATAATGATAATAATAATAATGATAATAATAATAATAATAATAATAATAATAATAATAATAATAATAATGATAATAATAATAATAATAATAATAATAATAATAATAATAATAATGATAATAATAATAATAATAATAATAATGATAATAATAATGATAATAATAAAACAAAAATACTGTACAAATACAGCATTACAGAAAAAGACTTACCTGAGGCAAAAGAAAAACTAAAGCAAGACATCCTTGCCAAAGCACAGAGGATCCGCCGGTATGAGAAACGCCAGCGTTTCTTTGAACAAAACAAACAGTTCAAATCCAACCCCAAAAAACTCTACCAAGAACTGGGTAAAAATAAAATAGACATTACTTCAGCACCAACAGCAGAAGAACTAGAGAAATTCTGGAAACAAATATGGTCGGTGAAGCAACAACCCCAAAAAAGGACCATTAAAACAACGAACTTAGCACCTGAGCAACTCTGGGCCCCTATAACAACTGAAGAGGTCACCCAGACACTGCAAAGACTAAGCAACTGGAAAGCACCTGGACACGACAAGATCCCCAATTTCTGGTTAAAACACCTGCCAGCAATGCATAAAAAGCTGGCAGAAAACTTTAACAACATGATAGCAGATCCAGAAACAATGCCTGAATGGCTCACAAATGGGAAAACCATCTTAATCCCCAAATCCACGGAAACGGAGAAACCACAAAACTATAGACCTATAACCTGTCTCCCTACGATCTACAAAGCCTTTACTGCAATAATATCGCAGAGATTGAGTAAACACCTGGAAAATAACAACCTGTTTCCAGAAGAGCAGAAGGGATGCTGCAAGGGCTCATACGGCTGTAAAGATCAATTATTGATCAATAAAGCCATAACTGAAGACAGCCGCAGAAAGAAGAAAGGCCTCAGTATGGCCTGGGTGGACTACCAAAAGGCTTTCGACAGTGTTCCCCACACGTGGATTCTGGAAACACTAGCCATAAACAAGGTGGCACCAATTATCATAAAATACATAGAGCACTCAATGAACAAATGGCAGACAGTGCTACAGCTCCAAACAAAAGAGGGACTTGTGAAAACGAAAGCCATCCCCATTAGAAGAGGAATATTCCAGGGAGACACGCTCTCTCCACTCCTGTTCTGCCTGGCACTCACACCTTTAACAGCATTGCTAAATAGAACTGGATGCGGTTACAAATGCTATGGAAAAACAGTCAGCCACCTTCTATATATGGATGACCTAAAATTATATGCAAAAAACGACAAAGAGCTAGAAACACTACTACAGACAGTACACGGCTTTACCAAGGAAATAGAAATGAAATTCGGATTAGAAAAATGTGCCAAAGCAACCCTGAAAAGAGGAAAATTAGTTAAAAGTAGCAATATAACACTAGATAAAGCCAATGAAATAAGAGAACTAGACGAAAGCCAATCATATAAGTATTTAGGAGTCAATGAACTAGATAGGATACAACATACACAAATGAAAGAAAAAATAAAGAAAGAATACTATAGACGAGTTAGATCAATACTAAAAACAGAGCTCAATGCTAAAACCAAGATAATGGGTATCAACACTTTAGCTGTCCCAGTTATAAGCTACAGCTACAACATCCTTAACTGGACGCTAAACGAACTATGTAAAATAGACAGGAAAACAAGAAAAATAATGACAGGATATAGGATGCACCACCCAAAATCTGACATAGAAAGGCTATATATACAACGCACAGAAGGTGGCAGGGGTCTTATACAGCTAGAAAACTATTATAAAATAACCCCCATAGGACTGCAAAAATACCTACTCCAGAAGCAAGGGAAACTAATACAAATAGCCACAAAACACGAGCAAAACAAAAAACTGTTTTCAGTATTTAAGGAAGCTGACAAATACAAACAAGAAATCAATCTACCTAACAAATACGAAGAAGAAGAAGAAGAAACAACAAAAGCTATAAAACAAATGAAATCCAAACTAAAACTAGAACAGCAACGGACCATGATAAAACGATGGCAAGAAAAGCCCCTACATGGTAAATACTGGGCTAAACTAAATGCGAAAGAAATAGACAGAGAAAAATCCCAGCAATGGCTGAGAAGCTCAGGACTCAAAGCAGAGACTGAAGGATTTTTAATTGCTGCACAAGACCAAAGCCTCCCCACCAGAAATTACCAAAAACACATAATGAAAAGAAATATAACAAGTAACTGTAGAATATGTGGAGATCGACAAGAAACAATAAATCATATTATCTCTGGCTGCCCAGTCCTGGCTAAGAAGGAATATATTCACAGACACGACAGAGCTGGGACCTATATACACTGGAAGCTATGCCAACATTATGGAATAGCAACAGAAAAAAGATGGTATAAACACACGCCAGAAAAGGTCACAGAAAACGAGAAAGCAACCATACTCTGGGATATGCCAATACACACAGATAGAGAAATTAAGGCAAATAGACCAGATATAGTTGTCAAAGATCATGAAGGAAAAAAATGCCTTCTAATTGATGTTTCAATACCAGCAGATGACAACGTTTCTCTAAACTTTCAAAATACAAAGACCTGGAAATAGAGATAACTCGAATGTGGAATCTAAAAACAGAAACAATTCCTATCATAGTAGGTGCCTTAGGTATAATAAAAAAATATTCAGACAAATACATAACAAAAACACCAGGACTTACAAATATATATAACATACAGAAAATTGGACTACTGGGTACTGCACACATTCTACGCAAAACACTTTCAATACAGTAAATATAAGAGAACCACAGCAAACCACAGCACATACCCAAGGCGCACAGAGCTGCTCTCGGTAGTGAAGTGAAAGCACGTTATAAAAATAAAACTACTGAATAATAATAATAATAATAATAATAATAATAATAATAATAATTATAATAATGATGATAATAATAATAATAATAATAATAATAATAATAATAATAATAATGATAATAATAATGATAATAATAATAATAATAATAATAATAATAATAATAATAATAATAATAATAATAATAATAATAATAATAATAACTATAATAATACCAGCAGATGACAACGTTTCTCTAAAAGAAATGGAAAAACTTTCAAAATACATAGACCTGGAAATAGAGGTAACTCGAATGCGGAATCTAAAAACAGAAACAGTTCCTATCATAGTAGGTGCCTTAGGTATAATAAAAAAAATATTCAGACAAATAAATAACAAAAACACCAGGACTTACAAATATATATAACATACAGAAAATTGCACTACTGGGTACTGCACACATTCTACACAAAACACTTTCAATACAGTAAACATAAGAGCACCACAGCAAACCACAGCACATACCCAAGGCGCACAGAGCTGTGCTCGGTAGTGAAGTGAAAGCACGTTATAAAAATAAAATTACTGAACAATAATAATAATAATAATAATAATAATAATAATAATAATAATAATAATAATAATAATAATAATTGTTTGACCTTAACCAGTTGAGTATGTCCCTTTGTGGCTGATGATATGTGCATCTCTGATCATGAGTAGAAGTAGTGGAGGAGCATCACTGCCACGTGTTGAGAGGAATTCTTTGGGGTTTGGATAATTCACCTTTGGAAACATGGGTGTTTTGCTCAACTTCCTTAAACAAACTTTATTCAGGGACCTTTTGAGCGGGATGGGCTACTCAACCTAAAAACAATTCTAACTGGGCCCCACCTGCGAGGTCATGCGCTGTTTATCTTGATATGAGATCACCATGTCGCGCACAGATGGTTGTGATGCAGGTGCCTGGTGTACCCTTATCAGATGAGTAGTCATGATGGGTATAATGGGCTTCCTATATTTATACCCCAGTGTCACTTTGATGGCATGCACTGCTTTCTCACTCAATAATAATAATAATAATAATAATAATAATAATAATAATAATAATAATAATAATAATAATAATAATAATAATTCTGTAACGATGAGATTGAAACTATAGACAACGTAATCTCAGGGTGTAGAGTCTTAGCACCGGTAGAATATAAAGCAAGACATGATAGAATCGGCCAGTATTTACACTTGACAATATGTCGGCATTATAAAATCAAAACCACTGACAAATGTTATAAACACGATCCTGAAGCTGTGACTGAGGGAGAAAATGTGTCAATTCACTGGGACTTCCACGTACATACCGACAAACCTATAAAGGCTAATAAACCGGATATTATTATAAAAGATCAGACAAAGATGTGTTTATTAATTGACATGAGTATTCATTGCGATCATAATATAGCGGCGAAAGAATTTGACAAGATCAGTAAATATAAAAATGTGGCACCTCAAGGCGACTACCGTACAGCTGATTGTAGGATCTCTAGGAATAACAAAAAAAAAGAAGTACTGAAACCTATTTGAAAATGATACCAGGCTTACCATCCCTACAAGAAGTGCAAGACATCGTGTTAACTGGAACGACTCATGTACTGAGAAGAGCATTATCACTGTGAAAACAGCACCGATTCATGAATGAATGAATTAATGAATTTTTTAAATACATATCTTACCTGTGAATTTGCGTGTGTAAACTGGGAATGCATACTATGAGCATCTCTTCCCTAGGTGTATTGGCAAACACTCGGCGAGAAATGGAAGAAAATTTGAAGAAAGAAGAAAAAAACAACAACAATGTAATAATAATAATAATAATAATAATAATAATAATAATAATAATAATAATAATAATAATTGCAGTGCAGTTTGGAGTAAATAAATGTGCAGTACTAATTATGAAGAGAGACGAGATGATGAATTGGTGCTATAAAATTATCACAAGATAACATCATTAGGTCGCTGAGGAACAATGAGTGCTGCAAATACGTAGTGGTTCTGTAGTACGATAGAATAATGGAAGGTTACGTGAGATAGACGATCTCTAAAGAGTAAAAGACGATAATTAGGAAGCTACGTGAAAAAAGAATTAAATGGAAATAATATCACAAAGCAATAAATACAGGGAGTATGCCAGTAGTGAGAGATTCTGCTTCTATTCTGAAATGGACAAAGACGGATCCATATAACTTGGATAGAAGCACAACAAAATTGCTCACGGTTATCATCGAACTCCACCTTAAAAGTAATGCCGATAGACTCTACATACCGATAAGGGATGGAGGCAGAGAATTGCTAAAGCTGAACAGAAATCTGAAAAAGTAATTATAGCTGCCCAGGAACAAGCCATTAGAACAACTCTGTTAAAGCCAAAGCTCGACAAAACACAGTCAGACAGCAAATGTGGAACATGTAGAAGTATTAATTATCTCTTGAGTGAGTGCAGTATAGTATCACAAAAACAAAAACAAAAAAAGAGTATAGGTGCTGGAATAACTATGTATATACATTACATAGCTTATACGTTCTTTTGATTTACCTTATCCTGTATTTTGTTTTATGTTTACTACAACACACTCTTTTAATGGTATCTGAACCGTTCGTTTCCTAGAACTTACGTCTGCCTCCAACTCATATTGCACCCTAGCAGGATGGAAATAATTTTCTTTATAATTCAACCCTAAATTGAATTTTTAAGGTCATTAAATTTACATGATTGTTTATCCGATCGAAGTCCTTTATGTTTTATTTTCACAACAATCTTACGTATTAGACATTACCATTTATAATTCTATTCTAAACTAATATTTCTATAATAGACAACGCTTTTCTGATAAATATTTTTTCCACTGAATACCAATGTAATCCTTGACTACCTTTAATTCTTCGGTTCTTCATCCCCATTCTATAGTCCCTTATTAATCATCTGTAACTTTCATAATCTGTTCCCGAATATCATTACTTTATTCTATTGTATTTTACTTCTCAATATTTTTTCTTGTACGTGGATACACGTCTAAGAAAGTATTTTCGTAAAATTTTAAAGAATTAAAATTAAAATATTAAAACTTTAACTTTTATTAATTTAATTTTTCAATTAAACTTTTTTAACATTTCCAATCATTTTTTGTAAAAATTAAGTTCGTTATCTCATAATTCAATCTCTTAATTATTCATGAAATTATTTAGTTTTCCAAGATTTGACTATGGCTCTTCTACTTTTTCATTTTGTACCAAGTTGTTCAGTGCGCTGTCCTTGTCTTTGATCTTCTCCTTCTCTTTAAATCTAATGCAACATCTTCTGTATTTTCATTGGACATGTTAATTTCTTTAATGTTTTACATCTTTAAATTAACTCATTACGTTGGTTTATACATTCTGATATTAAATATTAAATTCTTAAATATACACTGTTATAAATATTTACAATACATAATTGTTGTATCTAGACTCTTTGAAATGTTCATTTTCAGTTAATATAAATTTCTTTAGTCTTTTAATGCCATTTTCGCGCAGTGTATTCGAAAACAAGGCAATACACCTTTTGTGGCCGTTATAACCAAATTGCTTTCTGACTTCAAAGTAATAAGGCGTTTCAAGAGAAAATCTTTACTCCCGGGAATTACCGAGTACACCAGCTAGTATATATATATATATATATATATATATATATATATATATATATATATATATATATATATATATATGTATATATATATATATATATATATATATATATATATATATATATATATATATATATATATATATATATATATATGTATATATACACGCACATACACAAATATCAATATAAAGCTTAGTTGACAGAACAACAGAAAAAGAAGTCGATACATACGTATTTATTCATTATCAAATAATGGTGACCTACTACGGCCGGTGGCTTCGGCTGAAACAAGAACGTAAAATAAAGTATAAAAGCCTGACTTTCGGTCAGTGTGTGCTTTCCATCTTCATATCTATTTGCAGGATTGGTTGTATGAAAAAGTGTTTCCAAGTCATTTTGTATATTACTGAAAAAAAAAAAATCTTGACCTTCTAGAAATCAATACCGAGTACTTTTCAAATC
>NC_142931.1:14592905-14605405 GCF_046866305.1 Octopus bimaculoides | reverse complement strand
AAAGAAACAAAAGACATAAACGAGAACAAAAACAAATATCCCTCAGAACATATAACATGTTTAAAAGAAGAAAAGAATATTTGGAAATATATCCACGAGAACAAATATAACTTGGAGAAAAAAATATTTAAATTCCACTGCGAAATAATACTCAATCAAATTTGTATCTCTGGTACATAGATCAATCAGTTATCAGAATGATTGTGATGGTATAATATGTACGAATAGGTTTATGTGAAACTTAATTCATTCTGAGATATTTTTACACATTATAAAGGGCGACATTTTTCTCCTGTGACTACACTATCTACATTTCGTCCATCTTTGATTGATTATGCTGTCACATATTGTGGATCGTGTGTTTTATTTTGGAGTTTCTTAGTGAAAAATACTTGAAATATTTCATATTTCATGTTACTATTGAATTATATTCAAGATTCTCTTAGATCTTTTCGTTTCGTATCATTTTACATTTACTTTATTTTTTTCATTCATATCGTTTCTCTTTTTTCGGTTCTATAATATCACTTTTTTGTATGTTTCACATTTATTTAAAAATACAAATAGTTCTCTTTATTTTGATGATACTGTTTATATTGGTTTCAAACTTTGGCCAGCAATTTCAGTGGAATGAGTGAGTCGATTAAATCGATTAAACAGCTTGCTCGTGAAATTAACATGCAAGTGACTGAGCAATCCACAGACACGTGTACCTCTACCGTAGTTCTCAAGGAGATTCAGTGTGACACATAGTATGACAAGGCCGGCCCTTTGAAATACAGGTACTACTCATTTTTGCCAGCTGAGTGGACTGGAGCAACGTGAAATAAAGTTTCTTGCTCAAGGACACAACGCGTCGCCAGGAATTGAACTCACGACCTTTCGATCATGAGCCGAATGCCCTAACCACTAAGCCACGAGCCTTCGATAATCGAAATGCCGCCAGCGATTTAACCCGACGCGGTAACGATTCAGCCAGCTTGAAACATTGTTATAGCTTATATTAATACAGGATTATCTCTGGTTACTTCACTAAACCAACGAACTATTTACATTTCTTTTACCATTTTATCCAAAATCATGTTCTTTCGCTACATTCTTGCTTAACCTGCTAGAAACAGCAGCTAATTCTCCTTCAAATGTTATCCTCTCCATTCTATTTAAGGAAAGACCTTGGAAAGTTGGAATAGTCACAGCTGGAAACATTTGGTCGCAAATGAGTTAAACAACAACAGCAACTACATAATTCAAGATGTCCATAATGTTGTATAACAGCAGTAAAACTATATTATTTATAAATAGAGTTTTGGAGGGTCTTGTCTTTTCATTTATCTAATGAAGCTTTACTATAGATTGCACATTGAGATTTTTGCGCTATTTTGTCCAATGGGCGACAACAAATACCTGCTGCTGCTGATACTACTACTACTACTACTACTACTACTACTACTACTACTACTACTACTACTACTACTACTACTAAATTAGGGTCTTCAGAGAATTTTATATAATTGTCTTAATTTATTTGATAAGCCGCCGTCGTGTAATTGTCTTTGCATAAACAATTTTAGTACGGCATATGAGAAACAGTGCCAAAGATTTCCACCGCCGCCACGACCACCACTACCACCACCATCAAAACCACCACCACCACCACGACCACCACCACTACCAACACCACCACCATCACCACCACCACAATCACAATCATCATCATGATCATCATTTATAACAACACCACGAGCGTCAATGGCCACGACCATCTCTGCGCTTAGTTGTCAATGAATGTCTCCAAGATAAGCCAGGCATAGATAACACAACGGTAGTTGAAAACGTAGGTACAGAGATAAACAGCTAGGTATGTATGTAGATAGATAGATAGATAGATAGATAGGTTTCTTTATTAGCCACACAGGGCTCAACACAGAGGGGACAAAATACAAATGTAGAGTTTTTCTTTTCGAGGGGGTCGAAAACAAAGCAGAAAAAAAAACAAAAGTGTGGACAACGATGAAAAAAAACATCGCAAAACGTTTGGGGTATTTACAAAAAATACGAAATAATACAAAAAATTCCCAATAAATGGGGAGGTTATCCGTGGAAAGAAAAACCTACGAAAAGACCACGGTAACCTCGGTCTTTAGCGTCACAGTTTGTTAAATAAAATTTCTTTTATTTAAGCAAGAAACGTGAGTAACTCTCTGTTTACAACATTTTAAAACGTTTTATAGAATCATGGTCAAGGTGGCTTCGTCATTTATACGTGCCATTCTTGCTACATGTATCCATCTTTTTTCGAAACATTTGCTAGACAACACTTGCCTCTCTACTCTCACCTTCCTTTTCAAGTGATACTTGAAAAAGTTGATGAGAGATTGACCAGAGAGGAAAGTATTTGTCTCTAATCCTTTCAGACGCGTCCACCAGATGCATTCTTTGGCCATAGCCACAAGTACGATAAATACAGCTCTTCCTTCCCGTTTAAAGGAAGGAGGCGTGACGATATTGACGATAGACTCGGTTGATAAACCGACTCGTCCCACACGCGACAGCAGTCGTTCGACATAAGCCCACAGCTCCGAAATGGTTGGACACTGCACGAGTGCGTGCAGAACGGTTTCATCGCTCTAACCGCATCTCGGGCAGGTCGGCCCCGCATTTCGCGAGCCGTGTCTATAGAGCTTATCCCGAACGGGTAACGCCTCTCGGTAACACTGCCAGGCCAGGGATCTCTGGAAGTTGTCCATAGGTCCCGGCCCGAAAGTCGTCCTGAACAGGCGGGTCAGGTATTCCTCGTCGACGCCCAGGTTCGCCCCGAGATCATCGTCGTACCTGCCCTCCACTAATCCCCTATATGACTTCGTTGTGATGCAGCCGCTCAATGTCGACCCGGGACGGCAAAGTTGTTGCAGAGCAACGCGACACTCACGGTGCCATTCGCCATTCCTCGGCCTCTTTTTGATCCACGACTGCAGCTCGGTCATGGAGACGAGCTGCGGGAATGCGCGTCGCACAAACGGCGACCACACCTGCTCACCGTCGTCTACGTAGAGCCGGAGATGTCGCAGTCTCAGCGCATGTCTGCGCATCATCAACCACGGCATGCCCAGCCCTCCTTTCAGCGGGTGTTGGCAACAAACGGATCGCCTCACCATCGGAACGCTTCCTTTCCACAAAAAGCGGAAGAGGATGCGCTCCATTTCGGTGATGGCGCGATCGGGACAAGGCACGACGGTCAGGCGGTATTCGATGACTGACGCGATGTACGCGTTCGCCACCTCCGCCCGACCTTTTAGGGACAGCTTCCTCTCGGACCATTGCCGGTAGAGAGTGGCCACCCTACTCGTTATCTCGTCCCAGTTCTTCTCCGTTTGCAGGTCCGGACCGAACCAGACTCCGAGCAACTTGACCGGACCGTCCGTCCAGCGTCCCACTACTGAGGCGCTGCCGGACGGTATGGGCTTGCGTCTCCAGGTGCCGAGCAGCAAACCCACCGACTTATCCCGGTTGATTTTCGCTCCCGTCACCGCTTCGTAGTCTTTCAGCGTCTCGCCGACAAGCTCAATGTGCTCGTGGCTAGACGCTATGACGGTGACGTCGTCCGCGTATGCCGACACGCTCGTCCCGCACCCCAGTTCTCGCGGGATGCCCCTCAGCGTCGCCAGCTTCCGCAGTAGTGGCTCGAGAGTCAATACGTACAGGAGCGGCGACAGGGGGCATCCCTGACGAACCGAACGTGCAATGTCGAAGGGTCCCGATAGACGTCCATTGACGCGAACAACCGAACGGATGCCTGTGTACAAGGCAGCCATCCAGCCGCGGAAAACGGGACCGAAGCCGGTCGCTTCGAGGACGGCCTCCAAGTATCGATGGTCTACCCTATCGAAAGCTTTCGATTGATCCAAATTGATCAGGGCCCCACCCATGCCAGGTTCCTTAACTACCCTCTCTATGATGTAGCGCATCAGATGGAGGTTGTCATGGATGCTCCGGCCCGGCACGGCGCACGTCTGCTCCGTGCCGACCAGTTTCTCGATGACAAGCGCCAACCGCTTGGCTAACACCTTGGCCAAAATTTTCATGTCTGCATTGAGCAGAGTGATGGGCCTAAAGTTATCTATGGCGTCCCCCTTGTTTGGATCTTTCTTCAGCAGCGTTACCGCTCCTCGGCTCACAAAACCGGGAATGCTCCCGTTCTGCTGCCAGTTGCAGTACACGACCGCCAAGACTTCTCCAAACAAGTCTGGCATACAGTTGTAAAGCTCGTAGGGCAGACCATCCAAACCCGGAGATTTGTCCGTCGAGCAACCCGCCATCGCGTCCCTCACCTCCTCCGCCGTGATGACCCCTTCGCAGCACTCCGCCTCTCTTGCCGAGAGTCGTGGCAAGCTGTGCAGGTAGGCACTAAAATCCACCCTGCCTTCTCGCTCGCCACTCCTCCCGAACAGTCGGGCAAAATGCCGCTGAAACGCCTCGCACATCTTGCTCGGCTCGAGCAATTCGCGCCCCTGTTCGTCTACCAGAGACCGGATGGTGGCTCTGTTACCCCGCTGCGCCTCCGCCACCCGGGCCTCTCGTGCGGCTCCAACACCTTCATTCCTCAGAGCACGCATCCTTGCCCTGACAGCACACCCTTCGTGTTTAGCATTGAAGTGTTGGTCGAGGGCCAACCTCGCCGCTAAAACGTCGGATGCGATGCCACTTCGCAATGCCTCTTCTAACTTTATCACTAGCTCCCCCTCTTCTCTGTTCCTCTCTACAGCTAGTGCCCTGCTATACCTTATTGCTTCCGCCCTCACTGCTCTCTTGAGGGCAAACCACCATTTGTTGTTGACGATGGCTCCCGTCAAAGCCCTCTTTACTAACGTGCTAATCCGGTCTCTGAAAACCTGTCTCGACGGGAAAGACGCGTTTAGTTTCCAGTAACCGGGACCCTGCCTATGTGCCTTATCTAAGTCTAGCGTACACGTCACAAGTTTGTGATCCGTGTAGCTGACTATGTGGAACTGTGGACATCCTAAACTATCTCTATCTCTTGTCCTACACACTATCCTATCTAGATACGATCTCGACGACCCAATGCGGTTGCTCCAAGTCCACGTTGGCACATTTGGGTGGTCGAGTCGGTACCTGTCAGACAACTGGAAGCGTCTGAGCAGGTCTATGAGGCCTTTGCATCCCCTTCTACTTTTGTCACTCCCCACGTAGTCTAGATGCGTGTCCAAGGTAGCATTCCAATCCCCCACTAAAAGTAAGGGACGAGACGTTCCCAGGAATACTTCTAGACGTCGAAAGAAGTCTGACCGACCTGTTAAAGGAGGCACATAAACTGCCAGCAACGGAAAAGCGCCTCCATCGCTGCCGTCCACATCTAGGACAACCAGTCTACCCTCCGGGTCCGTAAATATCGTCTTTACTTGGAGATCCAGACTCTTGCGAAAAAGAACCGCCGTGCCACTACCGCCCATCCTCGGCAGACAGGGAGAAAAATAAATGTTAAACTGTCCGCCAAACATGGACTTTAGGGCCCGCGGTTCATGGAGTCTGGTCTCACTAATCGCTATGATATCCAAATTGTGTGACTTGATGTCATTTAAGAGGTACCCTTGTTTCCAAGGGGACCCTAAGCCACGCACATTCACACAACCAATCTTCACCATGATTCTATTTATACGTGTGCTTTAAAGCACAAAACAAAAGAACAGAGTGTTACTTGCCGTTAGAAAGTTTTGTTTCCTCCTTGGATTTTTCACCAAGGAGGCTATTGTACAATTTCTTGCACAAATATTTCTGGAATCCCCCTACCGAGTTGGGGTAGAGGGATTTTATTGTGTTGTGTAATGCTGGTGTTACATGAATAATTTTAATGTGTTTTGGCGGTGTTGTACGTGGGTGGTTGTTGGTTTTGATATCGTTATTTGTGATGTTTGTTTTAGAGTTGATGTAATTCATCAACTCTGTGTTTGTACTGTCTATTGCTGTTAGCATTGTTTTTTTTATATTACTATTGGTGTTAGTAGTATTTTCGGGAGATGTGAATCTCCCTGCTTTGTTTGTGTTTGCATTTTGTTTTGTTTTCTTCTTACTGCGCTTCCTCTTTCCTTTCGTAGCTATTTTCCACTCCTCCCCACTCTCTTCATCGGATGATGGGAGATCTGAGGAGTCAGAAAGAGGTAACGGCAAATTTTGTGCGTCTGTGTGTGTTTCTGTGAATGTTTGTGTTGCTGTTTTTATTGATGTTGGCTGATTGTTATTTGTGTGTGGTGTATGTGATATGGGGGAGGGAGAGGCAGTCTTGGAATTTTCTTTTTTTTCTTCTGTTTTTGCAGTTTCTGTTGTCTTTTCTGTTGTGGTTATTGCTGATATTTCTGTTGTTGTTTTTTGCGTTGCTGGTGGTGTTGGTAGTAAGGTTTTTCTGTTGGGGGTATTTGGTAGTTGCTTCTGTTGTTGTTGTTGTTGTTGTTGTTGTTGTTGTTGTTGTTGTTTTTGTTTAGCGGCCAGAGGGCAGTCCTTTTTCAGATGTGCTTCGCTGTTGCATAGGTAACAGCGAGGTCGCCTGCCCTCTACCACCACATACAGCTTGTGGTCCTCTGCCAATCTAATGTTTGGAGGAATTTTCTGTGAAGCCTCCTCCGTGATGTGGAGAAGGATTTCCAGATTTTTCCCTCCCCAGTTCTTTTCCTCTCCGACCGTAATCTCCAAAATATTTGCCTCCTCCATTTCCAGGCACACGGCCGATATCAGCCATTGGGTGTCCACCTCCGATGGCACATTTTTTATCATAACTTTGGTCACTCTCTGTCCTAGATAACTCGGTATCATTACCAAGTCATCTGTGCGGAGAGAGAGTGTCGAAAATTGTTTAGCTAAATTTTCATCCAGAAACCTTACTTGCACCGTTCCAAATTTCCTTCCCCAGGTGACATGATTCTGATAAGGCCAAATTTTTCTAAGACAAACTTCAATTTTATCTGTGCTAACATTTTCTACACGTCTGGTTTTTGTGTTTACCAGTTTATAAATGATGCACTTTTTGTTTTTCATTTCTATAATATCTTTTGGGATGTTAATTCTGACATCATCTCCTTCTTTCGTAAGAAGGGATTTTGTGTCTTTTATTTGTTTTTGTGTGAATGTCACTGTTGTTCTTTTTTCCTTTAGAGCATTTGCGAAATTTGTTTTTGTTGTGCTGGCGGACATGTTCTTCTGGATATTTTTGTTTATGTTGGTGTATGTACTGCCTGGTTCAAAGGTGGTGGTAGTGGCAGCAGAGTTTGTTGAACAGGTGATGGTGTCATTGCTGACGGCCGATAACTTTACTTCCTTGTTGTTGCTGTTGTTGTTGTTGTTGTCGTTGTTGCTGTTGTTGTTGTTGTTGTTGTTGTTGTCGTTGGTGGTGGTGATGATGGCGTCAGCAGCAGTGGTGCTTACGTCAGAGACATTTGTGACGGTTTTCACGCATGGTTTTGTAACCTTGGTTACAGTTTTGTTTTTGTTGTTGGTGTTGGTGGTGGTGGTGGTGGTGGTGGTGGTGAGAGGGCTGTTAGTAGCTGTACTCACAGTCTTTGTGACGTTTATAGCAACTGCGTTCGTGTCACTGCATGAGCACGCGCTATTCTGTTCTTTTTTCTCTTCTGGCATCTGAAGCCTCGGGAAATGCTTGTCAAAAGAACAAGACAAGCGTTCCAAAATTATGTTTTTCGACATTTTTCAAATGTCAAGAAGGAAATTTTTGTATTTTGCTAGGGCCGAAACTGCCCCTGGGGGTCAATTCCTGCCCTTGAAAATACACACAAATGAAGCCTAGGTGCTTCGCAACAAAATTATTAAAAAATTCCAACAAAATGTGGACAGTAAAAGGTCAAATAAACGTTTACCTTCGCAGCCGATGTGACAGCACGTCCGTGAGAAGAGATAGATAGATAGATAGATAGATAGATAGATAGATAGATAGATAGATAGATAGATGGATAGATAGGAAAGAGAAATAGACGGAAGGAATACGAATAGACACAAGACTGCGATGGAAAGGGAGGAAGAGGATGAGACTGAATAATATCGGAGATGAGAGGACGAGAGTGAGAGAGAGAGAGAGAGAGATGGAGGAAGGAAGAAGAGATGAGAAAAGAAAAAAAAAATGTCAGCAACTTCCACCTGACATTTGTCATCCTAGATATCGTAACACTCCACAATGATTTGGTTGAAAGCAACAGAGAAAAGGATAAACAGAGAGAAAAGAAAAGAAAAAAGGTTAGTTCATATACCAGTACTATCCACTTAACCTCGGCTTCTAATAACGATTCCAGCTGCATTTGTTGTGTTTGTTTCTGTGAAATTGACCATAAAACACATTGCGAAAGTGGTCAGTCCTACAGTGATCGATTCACACCTACTATTGCAATCTAGTGTGTCCCTTGTGTAATGAACAATTCCCGCTCTCTTTCTCCTCCTATACTAATCCCACCTCTCTCTTTTCTCCTAATTTCGTTCCCCCATTCCCTTTGCTCTTTCGTTCTCTCTGGTTCCGTTGTACTTTGGTATTTTCTATTCCCGTATCGTGTTTTACAAAGAATAAATAAATCCATACAGAAATGACTTATTTGCTGTATGAATAATACGTGGCAAAGCAAACGAATAACGTTTGGAGTAACAACAGCAAAAATAGCAATTTGTTGTTGTTATTGATGTTGCTGTGTAGCCCCAGATCAGCTTTTTACTGGACATAGGAGAACTATGATCAAAGTATCTCAGCTACGAGCGTTTGGTCCTTTTCTTGTATATTGGATATATATATATATATACACACACATATATATATACATATACATATACATATATATATGGTGTATAAACAGTATATATATATATAGTTATATATACAGTATATATATATATATATATATATATATATATATATATATATATATATATATATATATATATATATATATATGCATACGCACATAGACACACACACATATATATATACACTGGATATACAGTACATATATATATATATATATATATATATATATATATATGTGTGTATACATACACACACTCATACATACAGACACATATATATGCGGCTCACTTAAACAATATTCTTTTACATCTTTTCATTCAAAGCAGGAGAAAATCTGAGGCAGATTTGGCTACTGTTGTGTTCCTCCTCTCCCTCAACATCCTTCCGCTCTGCCCCACCCCACCACTCTCCCACTTTTCTTCTCTTCCCTTCCTCACTTTGTCTGTATTCCACTCCCTTTTTTCTATTTCTGTCTCCTTATTTGTAACTCTTTCTCAATTATAGTCTACCGACAAAACAGTCGGATATTTTTTCTCGAGACTTAATGAAGAGACTCGCTTTTGAGGTTTATCCATTTCTCAAAAACATATTATAGTTACAGATAGATTTAAACCAAATTGTTTCATTCAAAATTCGAAATGTAATTGTAAAATCGATTAATTTATTATTCTATGTTTAGGTCGACTGGTAGAAAGGTGTTGTACTTACGGTCTTCGCAGCTGATATCGATGTATTTAATGCACATCACAAGCCACTCCAAGGTGACCACTACACGCTAAAAACGAAGGTTAAGGAAAGAACTTCTAGAAGGGAGATGTTCTGGAGACTGAGGATTAGAAGCTGATTATTGTCGGGTTTATGGAGAGGCGGGAAAGTGCAGTATAAATGACAAGTTGCAGGAAATACGATTGAGTCGAAGAGGTTTGAGTTGAAGTTGTGCGAAACTAGCAGGAAGCGAAAAGTAGTGCCCATTTAATAGAAAGGAAAGGAAATAGCAAGTCTGTGGGTCAGGGGGATGAAGTATACTTAACGATTCGATGATAAGTGGCCAATAAAATGAATTACTGTACTGAGATTGTTAACATTGAGTAAAATTCCTGAAGGCACTGCTGCAGTATCACTACAGTCTGATATCTAAAGAATCAGAAACTTAGCAAGGAACAAAGAAAAGACATTTCGGGAGAAATGCAATTTTATAACATCCCTTTATTTTTAATGCTACAAATAATGCATAATCTTTATCAACAGGTGTCAAAATCATTCAGTCAAATACACTGTTAATTTTTGTTGGTGTAGTTGTAGTTATTGTTGTTGTTCTTGGTTTTTAAACCCCTCTTAACATTAAACACTAATTGAATAGACCTAAGATCTAAGGTACTCCAATCCTGACCACCTTGATTTATTCAGATTGTTTGTCTAATCCAGTTACCTCAAAAAAAAAAAAAAAATCTCCGCATCTCCAGTTCTTCAAGGCCGTTCTTTATCATGGGTCAGGAATTTGGAGGGTCCCCAGAGCTATGGGCAAAATTTGAAACATATTTCTGTGGGATAGAATGAACCAAACTCCCATCTATCAGGAAATTCTGAAAAGGAAATGGGGCTGGATCGGTCACATTCTATGTAGACCGAGCAGCATTGCAAGACAAGAGTTAGGTCGGCGCTCTGAAGGAAAGAGCCTTGGACGACCTAAGAAAATCTGGGAAGGTTGCGTGGAGGATGAAACGAAAAGTAAAGATCGTACATGGTCTGAAATGAAGGAGATAGCTTAAGATCTAAGATAGTGTCCACTGGCATGAATTGGTCTCGACCTTAAACTCCATACGGACTAGAAAGTATGATCTAATGCATTTATCCTTTGTTAAAACAGTATGGTGTGGCCTGAAGAAGATTTAGCTCTTATTTCAAACAGACGTACCCGAAAGAGCTTGCCGTTAAAGAGAATTTCAAGAACATCATGTTTATAGTCAGTCTTAGAGATTTTTCTATTTTCCTATAAATGAATCAATCAATGAATGCTATTCATTACATGACAAAAATCTAGAGTTTTAGTCTTACTTGTTGTTTATCTTAATTGAATATAAAAGAATGATCCGACGGCAGCTTCGTTTACTACGAATTGTGCTGCTCTCCCCTTATTTTACGGCCTCCACAAGAGAACTAGACCAGCTGAAAGATCCTCGAAACCAAATCAAGTCCATTCACACATCGTAGGTAAATTATTCACTTGTGATTGCATTTATGAGCCAAAAGTTCGTCAATAATATTGAAGTGACTTCATGCAGGGCATCAAGCGATCAAATCCATAGCCTAAGACAACTGTAGATACTCGGAAAGCGTCATAACTACTAACACATATTTACGGTCAACAGCAAACCTCACGCTTTTTACTATCTACCTCGTTCTCTCTGGATGTTGGAAGCAACCTTTATGAACGATATAACTTTTGGTCAGGTATCTAAACATTCGTAATCCCTTATATTCCCTATTGTGTGTGCGAATGGCTAGAATACGGGCTTTTTATTTTTCCGCAAATTTCTATTTCCAGCTTAGACATATACAATGCCCTGGTTATATTTTTCTCATTGGTAGAACTAAAGTTTCCACTTTGCAAAGTTTTCAACAATATTGATGATAACTGATAATTAAATAAAGATTTCTAATTATATTTAGACAAAAGGTTTATGAAATGCAAGCGAGGAAAGAAAATATACGAGAAAAGAGATATAGATAGATACGTTAATAGAGTGAGAGATGGAGATAGACAGAAAGAGAGAAAAAGATAGATAGAGAAAAAGAGAAAGACAGAGCGCGCGCGCGCGCGTGCGTGCGTGTGTGTGAACAATAAGGGAACAGTGTAAAGTTATCTATTGTTTTTAGTGTTAAAAGTTCATCTTAAATGATAAAATATAGTTTTATATTCATATTCATGACCAGAAATATATTCATATTCATATTGTTGCTATTGTTGGTTTTACTGTTGCTTTTGTCGAGTCAGTTATAGATATATATTGCTTCCTTCCCCCTCAGTATCAAACTTTAATTGTTTGAGATGACGATATTAACGCGTGGATAATCTATATCCATCGAAATATATGTTTGACAATTTTCAGACTTAAATAGTAAGGAATACCATTTCTTGAAAATAAAGATTGACGATATTTATTTTGGAATCTTACGTTCAAACATACGTACGTACGTACGTACAAGCATACATACGTAAATACATACGTACAGATGTGTTATTTGTGTTATATGTGTTTGTGTGGGCATGCATACGTGTGTACACTGCGTGTGTGCCTGTAGATGTGCGTACGTGTGTGCTATGTGTGTGCCTGAGTGCATACGAGTACATATATACATATCAGTCTAGCTCTTTCTCTCTCTCTCTCTCTCTATGCATGTATGTATGTATGTATGTATCTTATTTCTTTATTGCCCACAAGGGGCTAAACATAGAGGGGACAGAGGAATTAAGTCGATTACATCGACCCAACTGTGTAACTGGTACTTAATTTATCGACCCCCGAAAGGATGAAAGGCAAAGTCGACCTCGGCAGAATTTGAACTCAGAACGTAACGGCAGACGAAATACCGCTAAGCATTTCGCCCGGCGTGCTGACGTTTCTACCACCTCGCCGCCTTGACACCACCACCGCTTGTCGAGCATGTTTGGGGATAAATACAGACACAAAGA
>NC_142931.1:14587905-14590405 GCF_046866305.1 Octopus bimaculoides | reverse complement strand
ATAAAGAAAAAGCTTGTGTGGAAGAATAAAGAAAAAGCTTGTGTGGAAGAATAAAGAAAAAGCGTGTGTGGAAGAATAAAGAAAAGAGAAAGAAATAGGAGGGTGAGCGTACAACAGTAATGTCTTACTGAATTGTTGTAATTTTTTGCAATGCAAATGATGACAATGTGCATAAATATGTGTATAAATATATTCTGTTTACGATCGTAATCATATTTTGTCTAAAAATGATAAAAACTAAAAGAAATAGCAAAAAATCATTGAATTATTAAAAAAAATTTTTTTCATATTACGTGACAAACCTATGCTAAATTTTTCATTATTGGATTCACATTATTTTCACTATGTCGCTTGCATATACTAAAGCCATTCCACAGTTATTGTTGCCTCCTTGTTTCTAAAACTGCTGACCCTGTCCGCTTCCAATTTCTCCATCCATCGTTTCATTATTGGAAATATAAAACGTAATTCCTTTGATATTTACTGACATTTCCAGAATATATTTTTTCTCCAAAATATATTGAATAGGATTCTCAAACAGATACAATGTTAATGGTGATCAAATTTAACATATTCATTCTTTCTAAACAAATCTTGTCGCATACGTTGGGGTAAAAGAAATCACTTTTAGCAGTTTTGTAAGGAGGTTACATCTGTGTATCTTGGAGAATGCTGGTTGTCCAAAACAAATTGACGGAAATGTATGTCATTGGATTGTAAATTTCTTTTCATTTTCAGAATTCAAATGAACATTCAAAGATTTTGTGTATGAGTCACAAAATTCGGTAAAATTGATGCAAATATAAAGTGTAAAAATTATTAGTTTAGTTTAAATAATAAAGCGAAAGATTAATTAAAATAAAGAGTATTATTTGAAGTAATTACACAAAAAAAGATGAAAATCGGTCCTGCTAGGAGTCATTAGCGCCCATAGAGTAATATGTTATGTAATTTATCAAAACATTGTTTTATTAAATCTAATAAAACTGTTCAATGCGATTTAGCATTTACCGATCCATTCTTAGTGGAATTGCCAATAAAATAAATTTGCCAGTCTTCATTCAAACTTAATTGAAAGACAATTCACAATAATTACGGACTTGTATCATCCATCCATGCATCCATCTGTATATATATATATATATATATATATATATATATATATATATATATATATATGTGTATACACATACGTAGCCATATATAGTAATCTCTATATTATCCTTAAGGTATGTACATCGTTGATAGACAAATCACTTCTGCATATTTATATGTGTGTGTGTGTGAGTGTGTATGTGTGTACACGTATTGCATGGTTGTAAAATATGCATCTTGGTGTTTAATTTATGATGTTTGTAAAAATCATTGAGAATCGTGAAGTCATGAATATCTTGTATCTGCAGCCGATACAAAGTAAACGCCGTCTTTAAACGTGTGTTTAGCTTTCTACATGCATGGAAGGACGTGATTAAATTTTTGGAAGAAACAATCTATTTTAATTGATTTGACAATTCAGTAACATTAAGTTTCCAAAGCCCATCTAACTCCCTTTTTTAGGTTGTTTTACCATTCATTTTCCTGGCAGGCTACATTTCAGCAAAACTCCTTTCAAACATACATGAGATTGGAACATATACGTTTCTTTAGCACAAATACACACACCAAGCAACCCCCCCCCACACGTACGCACATACATATATAGTTTACTGCCACGTTATTAGTGGGAACAAAACGTAATCCATCCCGTGAAAGATCAATATCGTTTAATATACATAGTATTTAAATGTGATGTACTAATAATTTTATGTTGTGAAAACTCAGTAAATTCGGCAGTTTTATATATCATGCATTGAGTCTACAAGCAATCGAGTCTGAAGGATTGATGGTAGACCTAAGGCATGATGTATAAATCTGCCGTTTTACTGTGCTACCTCAGCATGAAACTAGTTGTAACCCATATATAAATATGGTCTACATTAAATAATAATAATTCTATATGTGTGTGTATGTATATATATATATATATATATATATATATATATACACACATGCACTTACAAAAGACACAGACACATTGAAGGACACGCATGCGTAGACACATACAATAGGAATACAAAATACAAAATGGCTGATAGTTAGCAAGGTGAGACACACATAAGAAAGAAGGAAACAAAGGACCACTGATGAGGTCACAGAAGTGTGACGAAAGAACTCTGGCCGAAATAAGATTAAGATTAAGATTAATGATATAAAGCTGAAAAAAAAAAAAAAATTAACACCAAATATACAGTGCGTGTGTTTTTATTGGCTAAACTGGAAATATGACCATCCCCAAGTACAACAATATATATATATAGTTTTAGGGAAAATAACCAATTTTCAAGAACTCATCGATGAAAATCCACTGTCACATATAGAAAAATTAATAATTAAAAGCTCAATTTAATTTTAATTTTTTATAAATTGATTTTAATTGAGTTTTTTACCTGTAATTTTGGAT
>NC_142931.1:14580405-14585405 GCF_046866305.1 Octopus bimaculoides | reverse complement strand
TGAATCGGTGAAGGAAACTGAAGAGCGAAATAATACAAAGAGGAAAACCTGAGAAAATAAGTAAAAGAAAAAGATATAAAAATGTCCAGGTATCTGCTCTGATGATAACCTCATCTCTTCCTTCCCCTATATTGGAAGATTTGTAAAGACATGAACGTTGCCATTCCTTCAGTGACTGAAATATGTTCTCGTAAAATACAGACCAAGAATTTGCAATGAGGAGCGAGTGTTCTCGTAGTCATAGCTTAATTAGGTCACTTCTAAATAGATTACAAATAGATCAAAGGATATTTCACTGAACGTTCTAAATTTACCTATTATTTATATATTATTGTATTCCGTTTGAATCTATGCATATGTGTGTGTGTGTGTGTGTGTGTGTGTGAGTGCATGCGCGCGTGTGTGAATTATAAATAATATACATCGATATACGTGCATACATACATACATAGATATACACGCGCCTGCGCGCACACACACGCTTACGCACGCACACACATATACAGATAGAAGAGTAAATTAGGTATTAGTTGAAAAATTATAATAGACAATAAGAGGAAAATTAGACAGATATATCGATAGACACACACACACACACACACACACACACACATACATATATAGGCGCAAGAGTGGCTGTGTGATAAGTAGTTTGCTTACGAACCTCATGGTTCCGGGTTCAGTCCCACTGCGTGGTACCTTGGGCAAGTGTCTTCTACTATAGCCTCGGGCCGACCAAAGCCTTATGAGTGGATTTGGTAGACGGAAACTGAAAGAAGACCGTTGTATATATGTGTATATATGTGTGTGTGTATATGTTTATGTGTCTGTTTGTCCCCCCCCCCCCAACATCACTTGACAACCGATGGTGGTGTATTTACCTCCCCGTAACTTAGCGGTTCGGCAAAAGGGACGATAACATAAATACCAGGCTTACAAAGAATAAGTCCTGGGGTCGACTTGCTCGACTAAACGGGGTACTCCAGTATGGCCGCAGTAAAATGACTGAAACAAGTAAAAGAGTAAGAAAATTAAAAGAGTATATGTAAGGAAAGTCAGACAAGGTAGAAATTGCTAAAATAATTTTATAATGAACAACATTTTAATCTTAATAATAATGTTTACAGTGAGTGTCTAAATATTAATGTTTACAGTAAACGTTATTATTAAGATTAATACAAAAATTATCCCCCGAAAGGCATCTCCACTCATTTTTTAAATATATACATATATGCATACATACATACATACATACATATATATGTACCAGCCACTTGGCTGAAACCCATAAATAAATAAATAAATATATATATATATATATATGTACATATATATATATGTACATATACAGAATTTTGTCAGTGAACAGGTCGCGGTCTCAAAGCGACGAAAATATTTTGACAAATTAAATTTAAATGTTGAAGTGAATCTAACGGATTTTGTGTGTTATTTTAAATGGCTTATAAACACCTTCCACGCTGCAATTGTTTTCGTTCCAGCACACGATCTCAGATCAGGTCACTTGCTATGCAAGTGCATCTCCCTATATATATATATATATATATATATATATATATAGTGCGACCGCAGTTTTCGAACAACTCTGATCATGAATAATTCGTCTTTGTCATATTCACTAGTACCGCGGTTTACGAATGCCTCGGTTTACGAATGTGGAGGCGCGTGGCTTAGTGATTAGGGTGTCAGCCTCATGATCGTGAAATTGTGGTTTCGATTCCTGGACCGGGCGACGCGTTGTGTTCTTGAGCAAAACACTTCATTTCACGTTGCTCCAGTCCACTCAGCTGGCACAAATTAGTAACTCTGCGATGGACTGGTGTCCCGTCCAGCTAGGGAACACATACGCCATTGAATCCAGGAAACCGGGCTCATGAGCCTGGCTAGGCTTTAAAAGGGCGCATTTATTTATTTATCATTATTATTATTATTATTATTATTATTATTATTCAGTAGTTTTATTTTTATAACGTGCTTTCACTTCACTACCGAGCGCAGCTCTGTGCGCCTTGGGTATGTGCTGTGGTTTGCTGTGGTGCTCTTATGTTTACTGTATTGAAAGTGTTTTGCGTAGAATGTGTGCAGTACCCAGTAGTGCAATTTTCTGTATGTTATATATATTTGTAAGTCCTGGTATTTTTGTTATGTATTTGTCTGAATATTTTTTTATTATACCTAAGGCACCTACTATGATAGGAATTGTTTCTGTTTTTAGATTCCACATTCGAGTTATCTCTATTTCCAGGTCTTTGTATTTTGAAAGTTTTTTCCATTTCTTTTAGAGAAACGTTGTCATCTGCTGGTATTGATACATCAATTAGAAAGCATTTTTTTCTTCATGATCTTTGACAACTATATCTGGTCTATTATTATTATTATTATTATTATTATTATTATTATTATTATTATTATATATAACGATCTATTCTCGATTAGAGTTTGTTCGAAAACCGAGGTATTACTGTATACAAATATTAAAGGAAATCGAGAAATTAAATTGACATATTAAAAATATTTTTACATTATAGTATAATTTTACTATAAAAAAGATATAATATAACAAATAATTAAAACAAATATAAATCCAACAATTAAGAAATTGTTTAAAAATAGTATATAATAATTTTAAATAAAATATATTCCTATTCCACCATATATTCTCAACGTACATGGATTTTATTATATAATACAATGGGCAGTGATTATTTTCAATTAAATTGGAGATACATAAGAATGTTTTATGACCGTTGTAATTTTTCTTTACTTAATTATTTTATAAATCTGGATTTTGTTTTTGTTTTTATTATATTTATTATATTTTTGAATTATTAACGCTCACGCTTGTAAACATAGGTATATTTTAAATCAGTCTCTATTATGATTTTGTAGTCCTTGCATATAATTTTTTTTTTTTTTAGCAAATATTACCCTTAGGAGACTCATATTTATAATTCACCAGTTGATTTGAGTCGAAAGTAGTTGCTGGATTTATATTTGTTTAAATTTTTGCTATATTATATTATATATTTTTATAGTATAATTATATTATATTATGATATAAATACATCTTTAATATGTCAATTGTAGTTCTCTGTTACATTTAATATTTGTTTATTTTAATTATAACATATATTTATGGTATTCAATTGAAGTACCAGTGACAAATGGATGTCTTCCATCCCTTTCAAGGAAATGGTCTTTTCCTTGGTTTGATATATATATACACAGTGTACATTTAAACACATCAGAGATGTCCATAATAGGACATCTAACCCGCTAGAAGGAGCAGTCAAAACTCCACACCACATTAGGAAAATTTCGAAAGGGAATGAAAAATAAAAACATTTACCATCTATTTTCCGAACCAATGGTCTCAAGCTATATTTAGCAAAATGAAATAAAATATTTTGGAGGGCCAGCTATCATCAGCTGAAAAGCCAAGATTAACATATAAACACAAAGCACTACATAGAAACAAACATGACTTGTACTGATATATATATATATATATATATACACACACACACACACATATATATATATATATATATATATATATATATATATATATATATATATATATATATATATATATGTATGTATGTATGTATATATATGTATATACATGAATGTATGTGTGGGTGTAGTGGCGTCTGTGTTTGTACTCCCTCCATCGCTTGACGACCGGTGTTGGTTTGTTTGGATAACGGGGTCAATCTGTTCGACCAAAACTCTTCAACGCAATATCCCAGCATGGGTGCTATCAAATGATTGAACCAAGTAGAAGATAAATGTCAAGCGACAAAATATATTAAATAATAACCGGAGCGCTCCCGATCTGCAAGCCTTGCAATACAGGATTGTTCCAAGAGAAAAAAGTAGAGGCTGTGTCAATGGTTCGATCTAAGATACATTTTTGTCATTTAGTTCCCATTCCATACTGCTCAAGTAAACGTATGTTTAAGAGCCTTCCAGCCACGAGCATAATACTTATTATCTTCACATGTAGCTTGCCTTGGGACTACATTATCCACTTGCATGGATATACATACATATATGTTTGTATGTATGTATGTATTATGAATATATATATTATTATTTGGGTGCACATATATCTGTGAGTATATTTACACATATGTGCAAGGGTAAGCGTGCTAGATGTGTATAATATAGATATATGCGTATTTATATATTTATATGTATTTGATTATCAACGTATTTACCTATTGTTCCCGATCGCTCTCTCTCTCTCTCTCTCTCTCTCTCTCTCTCTCTCTCTCTCATTCTGACACTCTCCACATATATGTATACACAAACTTACACCCACACACATAAAGAATAAAGTGCGATGTACTGAGGATACGAACCAAGTAAATATATTAAATATATACTGATTGAGTAAATAGAAAAGATAATATGTATTGACGAATAAATAACGAAATAATATGAAAGGTTTAGAAATATGACAAGAGTAGATGATGAAGACATCGCAGAAGAAAATTGATTATTTTTTCAAGTCTATTATTTGTGTTTTCACAATATCAAAAGGAGACGTTTAGACCAGACACAATAATCGTACACAAGCACACACATATACGCACACGTACACATAAACATGCGCGCACATACACACACACACACTCACACACGCACATACACACACACACACACACACAGACACAGACACACACACACACACGCACGCGCGCACACGCAAACACATACATGTATACGCATACAAACTTTCATATAGAGAGTAACATACGCACGCTTCAAAAGTTTCCCCTCTATAATCAATCATAGTCCTCTGTTTCTGTATGCGTATACATACATACATACATACATACATACATATATACGTACATACACACACATGTACATATAGAGATATATACATATACATATACATACATATATATCTATATAGATACATATGCATACATACATGCATGCATATATACACACATACGCTGACATCCATA
>NC_142931.1:14562905-14572905 GCF_046866305.1 Octopus bimaculoides | reverse complement strand
GGATCTTCCAGATGTATATTACTGCATACCTCTCCCGCCTTCTCTCCAGGGAGTAGAGTCTTAGCTGTTTCAGCCTTTCCCAATAGCTGAGCAGTTGCAAAGAGAAAATCTTTGTGAATCTTCTCCGGATTGCTTCAACGTCTGCTGTTAATTTCACACTGCTGGGTGACCACAGCTGTGAGCAGTAATCCAGGCTGCTGAGGACGAATGTCCTCCAGAGGATCATCATGGTTTGCTTATCTCTGGTTCTGAATGTTCTCAGGATCCATCCAGCCAATCGTCTGCACTTTGTTGCCATCCTGGTAATGTACACTTGGAAAGAGGCATCATCACTCATGTCGATACCCAGGTCTCTCACTGATTTAGACTCTGGGATTGAAATTCCCTGCGGACCAGTGTACTCTGTAAGTTTCATATTCAGTTTTGGGCGTTGGTAGCACAGGGCTTGGAATTTTTCAGCATTAAACTGCATATTATTATCCTCAGCCCATCTGTAAACTGAGTCCAACTCCTGCTGCAGGTGTGCAACATCACTGGAGTTCTGTATTTTCTGCGAGACTTTCGTATCGTCTGCGTAGCCTGCAAGTGTGGCTATCCGGGCACTTGAAGGCATATCTGAGAGAGCGACTATAAAAAGCAATGGTCCCAAGACAGTGCCCTGTGGAACACCGCTCATTATTTGTGTTTTCATAGAGGTGGCTCCATTAGCCACTAATGCCTGACTTCTATCTTTCAGAAAGTCATGTAACCACTCTCCAAGTTTTCCAGCTATGCCAAGATCACGCAGTTTGTGGCATATCACACCATGATCTACTTTGTCAAAAGCTTTTGCAAAATCAAGGTATATTACGTCCACATGTGAATTGTTGAGTAACTGCCTCAACACCCAGTCATAATGTTGTAAGAGCTGGGTCAGGCAGCTCCTACCTGGTCGAAAGCCATGTTGGGTATCACTCAGCAATTTATTTTCTTCAAGGAATGCGATTAGTTTTCCTCTGACTATCCTTTCCATGACTTTGCTGATGTGTGAAGTCAGAGAGATAGGCCTATAGTTTTTGGCATCTGCTCTGCTTCCCCCTTTATGGATTGGGCATATTATTCCCTCCTTCAGCTTGCTTGGCAGTCTGCCGTTTGCGAGAAAGCTCTGGAAGAGGATCTGGAGGGGTTTTGCCAGGGCATGTTTACACGATTTAAGGAGGATTGCTGGGAAACCATCAGGGCCAGCAGTTGAGTTTGTGTCCACTTCATGTATAGCTAGTAGTACATCTTCTTCGCTAATGTTGATGTATTCCATTGTAACTGCCTCACTGGTTATAGGGGAGGTAGCAAAGAAGTCCACTGGTTTGTTCACTTGTCTGTGCTCCAATGGAGTGGTGAAGACACTTTTGAATTGCTCATTCAGTACCTCACTATCCTAGTTGGACTGTCTGTGAGGGCGCCATTCTTTTCGGAGAGGGGTCCAATCTTGCAGCGTACTGAGGCCGTTTCTTTTGCGTAATGAAAGAAGGCCTTTGGGTTTGACTTAATGTTTTTTATATATATATTTATATATACGTGCATATACATACACACATACGCATACACACACATATGTATACACGGGTGTGTATGGTTGTATATTGAAGAATATATTACTCAAAAAAATTCCAACTTTGTCTGATATTTATGTTTTATTTACAATCTTATAATAATATAATATAATATAATATAATATAATATTATATTATATTATTATAAGATTGTAAATAAAGCGTCGAAATCAAACTTGGAATTTCTTTGAGTAATATATATATATATATATATATATATATATATATATATATATATATATATATATATATATATATATATATATATATGTATGTATGTATGTATGTATATATATATATATGTGTATATATAAACATATATGTATGTATATATATATGTGTATATATATATATATATATATATATATATATATACGTGTATATATGTATATATATAAATAATACACAACGGGACACATACATATATGTATATACATACATACATACATATATATATATATATATATATATATATATATATATATATATACAAATTCAAACCAACATGGCTTTCGCTGTGGCAGGGTCTGTCTGACACCTCTTACTCTACATCGATGATATACTTAAAGCCTCGGCAACAGGTTCACACGCTGATGCCATATACCTTGATTTCAATAAAGCGTTCGACAGAGTTGCCCATATTATCTTACTCTCATACACTCGAGCGCGCACACGCCCAAGTGCATAGGTGACAACATTGAGAGATGTAAGCATCTCGTCTCCATAGAGAGATATAAGCATCTTGTCTCTTTGCTCAACAACCTCGTGAATAAGACAAGAAACATGGACAGAAACAGTTTCAATACGTTATGGACGTCATTAACGTATGTGTGTCGTATATAAATCTCCACCGATTACACCACTTATGAACATGTCAGTAACACAGTAGCAAGTAAACGAATTAAACGACTTGCATATATGATGGATTCTTTTCAGTTAGATTGTTCATGAATTGCTTCTGCGTTATCATTGTTTTATTTCACAGTAATACTATAGAATATATGTATATACAGTTGTTAGCCAAAATTACACGAAAAATAAAATGCAAAAAACGTCTCTATTAGTGTAATATCCTCCACTGAATAAGATGTATCACTGGGGTACACGTAAAGAAGTGCCAAAAATATAGCATGCATGTAGTACTCGGATCATGATTAATTTATTTAGTAAAGCTGGTTTATAAAGAGGTTCTCCATGGTAGCTTCACGTACATATTTCATTGGTGAATAAATTTCAACACAGAATTAAACTAATGATAGGCGCAGGAGTGGCGGTGTGGTAAGTAGCTGCTTACGAACCACATGGTTCCGGATTCAGTCCCACTGCGTGTCACCTTGGGCAAGTATTTTCTACTATAGCCTCAGGCCGACCAAAGCCCTGTGAGTGGATTTGGTAGAGGGAAACTGAAAGAAGCCCGTCGTATATATGTATATATATATATATATATATATATATATATATATATATATATATATATATATATATGTATGTGTGTGTTTGTCCCCCCAACATCGCTTGACAACCGATGCTGGTGTGTTTACGTCCACGTAACTTAACGGCTCGGCAAAAGAGACCGATAGAATAAGTACTAAGCTTCCAAAGAATAAGTCCTGGGGTCGATTTGCTCGACTAAAAGGCGGTGCTCCAGCATGGCCACAGTCAAATGACTGAAACAAGTAAAAGAGTAAAAGAGTAATGTGACTGCTTATCTTTTTCTGTTCACAACTATATTGTGGTGTGTGTATATGTGTCTATACAAACACACATACACACACACATACATACATACTTTCATATGTATATATATATATATATATATATATATATATATATATATATATATACGTTTCATTAATTACACGACTGTTCAAGTTTTATTCTTTTTAACTTATAGTTTTCATACTTATATTAGCTTGTTACAGTTGTCCATATCCAAAGTTTCTAGACATGCACAGTAAAGAATTAAAGACTAGAACTGAATATATTTGGTGATTGTGTTGTTTCTTACAAACTGATTGACTGAATTTGCATAACTTTCCCGCCAAATACATTTATACATATATATATATATATATATATATATATATATATATATATATATATATATATATATATATATATATATATATATATATATATATATATATATATATATATATTTATTTATTTATTTATTTATTTCTATCTATCTATCTATCTATCTATCTATCTATATATATATATATATATTTATTTCTATCTATCTATCTATCTATCTATCTATCTATCTATCTATCTATCTATAAAATTATATATATACATACATATATATTTATCTACAAGCATGTGCACACACACATACACACACACACACACACACATCATATGTATCATTCACGCATTGTATTCTCTATTCCTTGTCCAAATGGCTTCCCTTTAAAAACCCTCCACCTTTTAAAATTGTAATGATCTGTGCCTAATATAATAAAACCAGGACGCTGGCGGTACGAAATGATGGAGAACTGAAAGCTGTCTTGTATTGCGTGTATCGACATTTTATAACTTAAATCGATGAAATCTGCGAAGGAAAAGCCAATTTCACATGTTCTATTCACTCTGGACGAAGCCATACAATCTGAAATACGTATTACAAATTATTGTCACAGCTATGTCTTCTCAAAACTCAAATTACTATCCATCGCGTAAGAGAAAATCAAAGCAATTTTATTATATTATGGAAATAGGCCATTATACACGGGAGTCCTTTGTATAATATATGACTGTTCCTTAATTTCCTTCTAGCTCACTATGTGGTTTATTTCCAGGACTGTACAAAGCGCCCAAGGCTTACAGAAATTTTATATATATCTTTTAGGTTTTAGAATTATGTGTATTTCATTAGAATATAGTTTCTTGTACATCATCACGCAGTGGCTCAGAAGAAGGGGTTCTACCTCCTACTTTCAGAAGTTTGATAGGAAGAACATTGAAGCTGCTCAATAACGTTTGTTAATAAACGTTATTACACTCTTCAATCTTGAAATCTTGATTAAAAACTAACACTCTTCCGTGAGTTATTTCCCTTTTCCACTTGAGAGAAAATATGATCATCGACCATCGGTGGTATTCTATCTCCTTTCAACCATTAAACTGCGGCCATGCTGGAGTACCACCTTGAAGAATCTTAGTGGAATGAATCGACCCTTGGCCTTTTGTTAATGCCTGGTAATTGTACTATCAGACCCTTTTGCGAAATTGCTAAGTTATGGAGAGAATTAAACACATCAATACCGGTTGTCAGGCGGTGGTCACACTCACACACACGCGCACACACACACACACTCGCACACACACACACACACACACACACACACGATGGGTTTCTTTCAGTTTCACTCTAACAAATCTACTCACTTGGTAGAACTGAGTCTCTAATAGAAGACACTTGCTCAAGGTATTACGCAGTGGAACTGAACTCGGAACCATGTGGTTGGAAAGCAAACTTCTTGCCAGACACATGCCTGCGCTGATGTACGAACTTATTTCCAAGGATAACGAAATAACCAGCGAAATAGCTATGACCATGAACAACACCAGTATCCTTGACAGGAATTGAACCTGCTCCCTTTAAATCACTGCAAAATCAGTCCCTGAGCAAAATGATATGTTATGTTGTTTCTGTCCATTTTACTGTACTATTATATCAATCGATCAACTACTACTACTACTACTACTACTACTACTACTACTACTACTACTACTACTACTACTACTGCTGCTGCTGCTGCTGCTGCTGCTGCTGCTGCTGTTACTACTACTGCTACTACTACTGCTACTATTCCTGCTGTTACTACTACTACTACTACTACTACTACTACTACTACTACCACTACCACTACTGCGGCTGCTGCTGCTGTTACTACTACTACTACTACTACTACTACTACTACTACTACTACTACTACTACTACTACTACAGTATGATGCTATGTGTTGTTGTGCTACATATATTTACTTACCTTTCTATTTATATCTCCATTTATATTCACTTATCTTCTCTCGATCTATCGATTTTGTTTTGTAATGACTAAATTGTTTCCCCCTCCCCCTTATTTATATCCCCTTGTTTTAAAATATAAATTATATCTTAACTGCATCGATTCTTTTTTCCTAAAGATTCCTTTCATCGTCTCTTACGTTTTTCGTTTGTTATTACTTGTTTTATTTTAATCATTGTTGTTGTTTTCTTTTGTCACCCTCTTCTCCCATTTGTTACTTTTCTCAATTTAAATTTGCTATTAATATCATTCTGATGAATATATATTAATTAATCAGATACATTACTTCTTATAATTGCTTTCTTCTCATCAAAGTCATTGGATAGTTTTGGATATACGACTTTCATTAAATCACACACACACAAACACACACAAACACACACACACAAACACGCACACACCCACACACAAACATACACATGCACACACATATACACAAACACACACATACAAAACATCGTAGATTTTGAGGGAATAAATTGTTGGTTGAAATGATGTTCATGTTCTTCTCAATGTTACGAAAAATGTAAACTGAAATGTCTGAGATGGAAATAAAATCACGGACACCCCTATTCAATTTGTAAGGTGGTTGGTTTCAGTCGACATCAAAACGTGTTCTTTTACGGTACACTTGACTTACTCAAGCAAAAACAGAAACTAAGGGCAACTTACTCTGACAACCTCAGATGAGGACATATTGAGCCTATTGCCTGCTTAGTGTTTGAATTCATAACAGATTCCTTTTCATCTCAGCAATACTTCTTGTCTTGAATCCTCCTCTTTCATAAAAAAAAAAACACACAGGTCAGACATGAAACATCATTACTCCGAGGTCAACTTTGCCTTTTGAAGTCGAGGTCCTTTCGAAGTCGATAAATTAGGTACCAGTTTCGTACTGGTTCGATCTAATCGACTGAGCCCCTCCCCCAAAATTTCGGGCTTTGTATCTAGAGTAGAAAAGTTTTTCAAATCTCTGAAAAAGAACTCGCAAGGTTGGGACTCCAACCTGGCCTTTCGCGATAAATTTGAAGTTAGGAACTTTTCAGCACTCCAACGTATAACATTTTGCGTTGATTAATAGCTTACCACAAAACGTCTGGACTTTGAAGGACACGTTTATTTAACTATTGTGTGTTGGTATATAACATTTGCAGGTTGTTCTGTAAAAGGCTACACGTACATAAGCTTTTTCAATCTGAGATTCTATAAATGAATATATGCATACACTTGGTCGTTTGCAGCTTCAGAAATACATATGTAAAGTTAAAGATGCACACAGAGGCACACACATTCGCACACATACGCGTACAAACGCATTCTAAACAGGACAGACACCCCACAAAGAACAAACACCTATGTTACTAAAAAGACATGTTCATAGAATACATTAGTGCAAGTCCGTGGACCTACATATAAACACACAGAAACTGAAGCTCGGGAATCTCGCGACGGTTTTAACTAAACCATCCTTGTTATTTTGTTAGTGATTGGTTTGAACTCCATAAAGATCTTTGATGAAAGTCAAAGAAAAACATAGATACACAAATTGATACAAGCACAATTACGATATTTCTTTTATTCTTTTATCTGTTTCAGTCATTTGACTGCGGCCATGCTGGAGAACCGCCTTTTGTCGAACAAATCGAGCCCAGGACTTATTCTTTGTAAGCCTGGTACTTATTATATCAGTTCTCTTTTGATGATTCGCTAGTTAACGGGGAGGTAAGCACACCAGCATCGGTTGTCAAGCGGTGGGGGAGGGACAAACGCAGACACAGAAACATATATATATATATATATATATATATATATATATATATATATATATATATATATATATGACAGAATTCTTTCAGTTTCCGTCTATCAAATCCACTCACAAAACTTTGTTCGGTCCGCGGCTATAGTGGAAAACACTTGCCGAAGTTGCCTCGCAGTGGGACAGAACGGCGAACGATGTGGTTGCTAAGCAATCTACGTACCACACAGCCAGTCCTGTGCCTTATATATATATATATATATATATATATATATATATATATATATATATATATATATATATATATATATATATATATAATATATATAGAGACACGAACGTATGGCTACCTAAGAACACAGAGTTATATATCTGTCTATCCATCTACCTATCTATCTTTTAATCTATCTATCTATACCTATCTGCCTACCTGTTTGTCTGTCTGTCTGTATGTATATGAATATACAGAAAATGGGATACAATTTAATAAACGTAATGCAGTAACCAATATTTACGCGACAAAACCGGTGATAGCAGAACACCCAATGGACTTTATAAACTTGGAAATAAAATAAACATAAGACATGTTTTACAAAATATCAATATATATAATTTTTATTAATGCTCACATGAACATTCAGCAAATAAGCACGCAAACTTCAATCACCGACTCAATTGTTGTTTAACGCCAATAGATACACAACCACTCACTACGATAAATAAACGCCATTGCCTATCTTAAAACTAGACTCCTTTTCCTTTGATCTCAGCACATTATACATTAAACAAAATAATTTCCTTGTACTCACTCACCTCGTTAATCAGCACCATTAAATTAACCGATGGAAAATGTCTTATTTACGTCATTAAATACCCAATGTAATTCTTAGGGCCATTGCAATATTCACACAATAAAATATATAAGCTTCTTGCACTCCATCATCTTTCTGCACTGCAATCATCCCTCTGTGGTCCCCATTTTTACCTCCCCTCTCATAGCATAAGTATATAAATGTAACTATTACGAGAACAACCGTTTGACTGAACAAACAATTAATAAAGACATAAATAAAACGATTATTTTTGTAACTTCTTTTACTAAGCTGCTTTGCCAAGATAGAAAGGAATAACCACAAATGTATTACATACTTCTCGGATAAAATGATTAACTAGAAAAGACCGCCTAATTCTGTGTCTGCCTCTCATCACCGCCTGATAACCGGTGTTGCTGTGTTTAACTCCCCGTAAGACAGCGGTTCAGCAAAAGAGAGTAATAGAACATGTACTAGGCTTAAAAAAATAAGTCCTGGCGTCGATTTGTTCGATTAAATGCCCTTCAGCCAATGTTTCAGCGTGGCCTCAGACAAACAGCTAAAACAAATAAAAAACATAAAAGAATATATGTATATACATATATGTACACACACACACTCACGTGTTTTGGATTTGGTTTGCAAAATTCTTCTTGTGAGTTCGTGTGTTGAAGCATATTCTGTTGTGTCTGGGGAGAGTCGCAACGAGAATTTTAGAAAAATGAAAAAGAAATAAGTGTAAATTTTACCGGTGAGTGTGTTAAATTATACGGCACTAAAAGAGAATGTCTATCAAAGAAACATTTATATATACATATACATATATATATATATATATATATATATATATATATATATATATATATATATATATATACGTGAATTATATTTGCCACTTAAATGCGGCTAACCACTAGGGGTGAATGCTACTGTAGATTTTAGCCCCAGGAGAACACCTACAAGTTACAGTAGGATTCACCCTTCGTGGTTAGCCGCATTTAAGTGGCAAATATACTTCACGTTGTCGTGCAGCTACTGTTTATACCTCGTTCAGAGATTCATTATATATATATATATATATATATACATTCTCTCCGTTAGCAGATAATACCCGACGACGTGTTTCCTAATAATGTCCGAAGTAGGATTTAAAATATTAAAATGATACCCGCTCTCCGTCTACAGATAGAACGTAAATGCATTTGCTTACATTTGCCGGTATATCCAATTACATACGCCTGTAATACAATGTTAGATTTACTGTACTGTACAAGTCTCAAATGCACGTCGCTTGACGCTCAAGTAGGTAAATATATGTATGTACACACACTTTCACGGAAGCGTACGCTGCCATATTTACATATGAATCTATCCCTGCATTATGATTCAAAATGTTGCATGCTTATCTCTCAACCCTGAAGATGGAGGCCGGATCTACCTAATGTTTATATGCTTCCACTACTGGTTGCATGTCCTTGACCTTTTGCGAAGTACATCTGCTCACATTTTGAAGTACCTCCTAGCCTCCCGAAACAGCTGGCAAAGCGGTAACACCTTACATTTCCCCCTAATTTTCCCTGTCTCTGTAATCTGTGTAACTTTGCTCTGTTAATATATAAATATCTATATACTTATATATCAATATTCACTTCTGTTTTCTCTCTATTTACATGTATTTTTGCACATATATTTTGTATATCTAGCCCGAGATGTTTTATCTGTTTATTTGCCTTATCATCTCAGCCTCTCTGTCTGTCTGACTGTCATTGTATACATACATTCGTACATACGTACATACATACA
>NC_142931.1:14557905-14560405 GCF_046866305.1 Octopus bimaculoides | reverse complement strand
GTGTTAGATTTTTTTTAGAGTCGATTTCTCTCCATTATTCAGATTCAATTTTTCTCTCTCCCAGCCTCACTGTCTCCAAAATTCTCTGCTTCTTCATTTGAAATTCTTCTACATTTCCCTTCAATTCTACTCCGTCTTCTCCTCAGGTATTTATCTTCTTGTTTTCTTTTAATTTGCATCTTTTTTATATTTCCTTTCTCTTCCATTTGCTCATTTCCCACTTTATTCTCGTATTTCATTTCCATTTTTATCTAATTTTTATACTAACTTTGTTTTCTTTTCTCTACACTAACCTGCTTTTCACATATGTCCATTATGCACACGACGCATTCATTCCGTTTTCTCTCTTTCACTCCATCACACTTTATACATGTTTCTTTCCATTTTCGTCACTTCAGTACTACCAACTGTCTTTGCACCTTATTCTCTCAGTTCCTTTTCGTTTTCACGAAACTCACAATAAGTATAGCTATTTCTTATCTGTTTTTATATTTAATATTTCTTTGTCTCGTTAAATAGCCAAACTTTTGGCATACGGATATCAGGAAATGTACCTGTCAATGATGGTGCTCTTCCATGTTCTGGTTGAAATGTTTTACTTCGTTTACACCTGCCACAAATCTAGTGATAGAATCATTGCTTCAACATTCCCTGGGTGTATGCAACAGTGTATTAGTTTTTAATGTTAACGCTTTATTTGCGGTCGCCATGATTGTTCTTTTCTCTGAGCACCATGCTCAAGAGAGAGATAGTACCAGTTGGACATCCTCAGATCTAAATAATTTCCATAGAAAATGTACTTGAAATGTGAATGACAGAGAATTGAGTCGATGAAAAAGGTAATAGTTACAAAAACCCTGTTTTATTAAAAGGGAGTATAAGTGGTGTTTGTTGAGCAAAAAATATGAAGGATGATCGTAATTGAGCGGATGGAGAAAAACGTATTAAACGTGTAAATATAAGGTTGATAAATCTATAGCAGCAGACGACAAAAAAGCTGAGATGGAAGCAACATCTAGCGCGAAATATGTCGCAATTTATTTAACAAAGGGAAAAGAACGTATGACTTGTTTAACTGAAATACAGGTTACAAGAAAACATGTTACATCGTTAGTAGGCATAATAGACTGTGAAAACGAAAACATTAAGGGGAATTAAAAGGAAATATCAGATGTGTGTGTGTGTGTGTGTGTGTGTGTGTGTGTGTGTGTGTGTAGGGTGTAAAGGATCCAAACAGTCATTGAGTGCAACACACGTTTCGGAAACGATTACATAAAAGACAATACGTTGGCGTTGTTTATAATAGAATAAACATAGGAAGATAGATATTATAATTATATAAAATCCAACCTGAGATAAAAGAAAATCGGCACCGTAGTGGTGATCAAAAAGAATTACTTACATTGGTGTTTTGAATATTATATACGAAGAAGTATAACTATCAGAATACTAGGTTGACGGAAGAAGGTGGCATTACGAAAAGTGTATATATTTTGAATAAGTGTTATGAAAATTTAGTCGAAACTGAGAAATCATTATCAAAATTTTAGACATATGAGAATAATAGATAATATGTAGTAGAATTGAAAATATATGGCAGGATGTATACACATGGAAATGCTGTGCGTTTAATGGCTGGTTATTCAGAGTGATTTGACAAGAGAGATATTGAGGAAATATGTCAGTAGCTACATAATGGTTTCTAGTTTAGACAAAAGGTGGCTAACACTTTCCAACGGAGAGGATAAGTCGATATCATCGACCCCTGTATCTGACAGGTATTTCATTTAATTAACCCTGGAAAGGTAAAGATGGTCTGGGTGAGAATTGAACTTAGATTGCAAGAGAGTCGGAACGAATACCGACTCAAGCAATTCTCCACTTTTGTCAGCAGATACATAATATTGCATGGTTCTTCCAGAGGGAATCGAGAGCCGGTTAATTTTCCGTTGTCCTAATGGTCGAACAGAATGTTAGTAGTGCTAGATATTTTCAGTGAAGCGCATAAGATGTTAGCAAGTATGACAAATAAAAACAGAATAGAGAGAGTGCTTCTTCGTGATCGCTTGATTGCCAACAAATATGACAGACCTTCTCCAAACTATACTCTGCCGATGTTAGCCATGAAGTGCTCCTTTACTAATATTAGTCATAAACACGCCATCAAGGGAATCGAAGTGGCATCATGAGAATTTGAATGCTTTTGATTATATATCTCTTGGTGCACATTCATAATTTTTATGATGATGATGATGGTGATAACCATCACCTTCTTCACTTTCATCATCATCATCATCATCATCATCACCATCATCATCATCATCATCATCATCATCATCATCATCATCATCATCATTATCATCTTCGTCATCGTCATCATCATCATCATCATCATCACCATTATCATCATCAGAAACAACAACACCAATGGCAGCATCATCAGAATATACATAAAAAGGTACTATGACCATCACTGTTAGATGAGATGATGCTGATTTGA
>NC_142931.1:14510405-14552905 GCF_046866305.1 Octopus bimaculoides | reverse complement strand
ATTTGCTTCGTCAGATTAGATGGAATATTTAGACGCGACTGATTAATAATAATTAAATAAAACTATTAATGTTGTGTCACTCATGGGAATATAAAGTCCTAATTACTTTCCAATGACCTGTATTTTTCGAGCCCTATGATTATATATAATTTTCTCTACCTATAACCAGTTCCGGTAGGGACTCTACTGGAGCTAATCCTTTTAATGTTTCTTTATATGAATTATACACATTGACGGTGACACCACAACAAATGAACTAAAAATGATTTCATGGGAGAAAGAACCAACTGCTAATCATTCTTAACCACAACATGTATGGCGACAAATAAACAGTTAGCATCTAGAACGGTTTTCAGATGGCCAAAGAGAAAACATTTTAAGCGGTTGAAACAAAAACTTTATATCACCGAGGCGTATCACTGAGACAAGCAGTTTTATTTGACTGTAACAAATAGGACTAACCCTTCTCAGGACTCACTCCAAAGAGCTTTAATCCCTCCAAACATCACAGTCTCCTAACCGTGGCAAATTAACGCCTCACCTTTCTAATGGAATGAATGACTGCAGTTTAGTAAAGATATGAATATCATTAAAGTTTGGTGGAACCAAAATGACGCAAGCTGCGGTACTTCTCTTCTATCGACGTAATATATGATTGTTGCACAGAACCACGCTCTGCGCAACACATTTTGAGATCCTCCTATATCAGGAAATATAAACTTATACTGTGATTTCTTAGGTCTCTCTCGAGTCCTAGGATCATAAGACTGGACCTTAACTTGCCGGAGCCTGTATTTAAGTGACTGAGATTTCAACACACGTCGTCCCGCTGAATGAGAACGCCAGTTCATGAACGCTTAATTTTCCAGCTATTGCTGAGGCGCATTTACAGGCGAATGAATTCGAGCAACATGAATACAAATACTCGTATACAACTTTCCCTCATGGTGGAATCTTATACAAATATAGTGAATCCTTGTTTCTTAAAATATTGATAATTTCTCATTTATTGGCGTTTGTTTATAGAATTATCAAACTCATATGGGATTGGAAAAGAAATATTTATAGGCTCTACGTACTCTGCCGTTGCTATGGGAGGCAAATTACCCGCAAAGGAATGCAAAAGCCCCTTAAGCGAAACCCCTTGAAAACAGTATTTATGGAGGACCTTACCATCACAGCAACATTAATCCTTTGGGGATAAGGAAGTTCATAACAGGAATCTTGAGAAACTCGTTACCTTGGACGAATGAGTTTAAAACTTACCGTGTCAAGATCTACAGTGCTGAAGAAGGGGAGACACGAAGTACCTAATAGGTTGAGGATACATCATTGAAGATGTACCACAGTTCAGGCAGGATATATATCTTGCACATATGTGTGGTTATACGTATGTGTGTATCCATTCATGCATGTTTGCATGTATTTACACATATCTAAGTGTGTGTATGTGTGTGCGTATGAATCATTATGTATTTAAGTGTGTGTACGTAGGGTGAGTATGAATCAGTAGTCCTACTGGCTCCGGATGTAGCCATTAGTTTGCGTGTGACAAAGACAGATTATAAAGCTCAGTCAGAGAGCAGACACAGAATGTGTAGAGGGAAGGGCAAGATATTAACCGTATCCTACACGAGCACAACATGTATATAAACGCAGACAAATCTCTTTCTGTCAAACAGTGCAATTGAATGTTAACCGAGTTTGTGGATTTGAGCTAGAGAAAAATGGTACGAACACAAACCAAACGGTGTGATGTTGAATGATAATTAGAAGATTTTTATGGAAATTCTCCATAATGATTGATAATACTATTTGAGCAAGTAGACCAGATGGTATCATATTAGTTACTCTTAAATCACACCTACCTCCAAACAGCCACATCTAAAAAAATTTACACTCAATCACCCTCTCCTTATGTGAGAAATTATATTGATAAGTTGACGGGAAGAAATATTTGTTTAGCCATTTCTTTTCTATCTACAAAAGTAATGCATGCATATAAACCATTATCAGATATATTTCCAAGTCTGTCCGCTCATATTTACTGAGTTTAACCTCATTTTGATATATTTTGATATTTCCGTTGTGGACACATCTGTTTCTGAAAGGCCTTATCGTCTTTTTACCTCCTTTAACGTTGAAACATAACACATTCTCTACTAATTACCACAATTTGAGAATATGAAAGAGTTGACGTATATCTGGTAAATAGATTTCGTGCATCACAAAACATGGCTGCCGGTAAAGAAGCTCACTTCGCAACCCCATAGTTTCGAGTTCAGTCCCGCTGCGAAATATCTTCTTTTAATACATCGCGGTCCGATTAACACACTTGTGAAAGAAATTGGAAGACGAAAACTGCGTGCATGAGCGTGTGTATGTTTTTGTGTGTATTCCCTCACAATACTTGACTATCGCTATTGGTTCGTTTACGTCCCCATAATCTAGCGGTTCAGTAAAAGTGTATGATTGAATAATCTTAAAACTAAGTACTAGGATCTAATTATTCGATTAAATCATTGAAGGTGGGGCCCCAACATGGTCACAGTCCAATGACTAAAGCTAGTATAAACTAAATATACAAATAAAATGCCGGACCCTAATTACAGCCCCGCCACATATATACATGCACAAACACCCATGCATCCATACAAGGCGGCAGTCGACTCGTAATCGAATAAGACCATTTCTTAAACCCATTAAAATCTGGGAAACATCTCACGCTTGATTTCCCCATCGCTGATGATATCACATATTGCTCTTGAGGCCTGCAAAGGAATTACAAGTCATTCCACACCGATCACAAGTCAGCTTTTCTGCAATAGCCTGACGACTGGCCGACGCATACATTCTGCTGTACAAAGCATACGAGAGTTCTCATTGAATGCCACGTTGGTAAACGAGGATACCCCGTGACAACTCTTGTGGTTTTGTAGGCCTGCTTTTGAGAAACAAACACATCTACACTGGTCACTCGAAAGAGAGCTGTTGGTGCGTTTCTCAGGCTGAGGGTTCATATACATAAATACAGACACATACAAACATACATACATACTAACATACATATGTACCCTAACTATGAATTTTTATTTCTACCTATTATTATAAGCGCATTAGGTTATGTACCAACAGATTTTCACAACAATCTAGAAACACTTGGTTTCACGGGAAAAGAGCAAAATAAGCTTTCAAATTCTCCAAACCCAATCCATTAATGGAACAGTGAAGATGTGTAAAATTCCAGAAATTTTCCCTGTCAGATGCTTATGTGAATAGTTGCCCACACTTAGGTGGAAGCATAGACAGTTAGAGCAACACATCAGCCCAACGACATATTCTTTTCTACTCTAGGCACAAGGCCGGAAGTTTGGGGGGAGGAGGCAGTCGATTAGATCGACCCAAATATGCAATTGGTACTTAATTCATCGACCCCGAAAGGATAAAAGGCAAAGTCGACATCGGCGGAATTTGAAATCAAAACAATAAGACAGACGAAATACTGCTAGGCATTTCGCCCGGCGTACTAACATTTCTGCCTGGTCGCCGTATTTAAAATACCATTTTTTCTACTCTAGGCACAAGGCCCGAATTATTATTATTATTATTATTTTGATTTTTGGAGTAGTGGGGCAGTCGATTAGATCGACCCCGGTACGCAACTGGTACGTAATTTATCGACACTGAAAGGATGAAAGGTAAAGTCGACCTCGGCGGAATTTGAACTCAGAACGTAAGGATAGACGAAATACCGGTAAACATTTCGCCCGGCGTGCTAACGTGTCTGCCAGCTCGCCTCCCTAATTCAACCACATACTGACAACCACTGAGAACTCTCTTAACTCAAAATGTCTGGTTGCTTTGTTAGCAACCGGCTTGAACTCTATCAAGAAATACTTAGATGAAACTCAAAGAAAAACACATACATGCATAGATGTATACATACATACATACATAGATACATACATACATACATACGTACATACATAGATACATACATACATACACACATGCATACATACGTACATACGTACATACATAAATACATGCATACACACATGCGTACATACATTCATACATATATACATACATGCATACATGCATACATACGTACGTAGTACACACACACACACACACACACACACACCCACCCACACACACACACACACACACACATACACACACACACACACACACACACACATATATATATATATATATATATATATATATATATATATATATATATATATACAGAATTATATATTTTTTAGACATGACTCTTGAGACAAAAATCATAATCTGGTTTATTAAAACTGTTTTACTCTGAGTGAATAAATAAAGAAGTAAATAATCAAATGAATAAATAAATAACAACACTTGGTATCCAATCGATGAGTCAACGCATGTTTAACAGTCACGCACATATAGGATAATCGCTAGTGTTGTAAAGCTTTTGGTTGGTTTTTTGTATCGTATATCTGTGGATCTCAGTCAGAACTGTTTTATATGCGTTTCTATTACTCTTGGGAATATCATGAATGTCAAAACACCCATATTCCTTGTCGATTATGTATAAACCGTTATGTCTATATTATAATAACCGAAGAAAGTGCAGGCCACCTTGATGGCGAGATATATATCACAAGGGATCTACACATATATAGTATATCTGATGGAATAGAAAACGATGTCTAATGGGAAAATATACAGTATATATTCTGGTACAGAGTATATATATTACTTAATGTGACCGTAGGAATGAATTTTGTCAGCCTATATACACAGTGTGTATCATATCAACATTAAATATACTTCATGATGTGGTATATATTGTTCAGTTTGTTACTTTTTTACCGTCTCCATTTGTTAAAATAAGGTGGAGCTCGTGCACTACATTCCAGGTTTTAAGTCAAATATTTCTATCTCAATAGGTAAACGGGTGTGAAAGAAGATGGCCTAGTGTTTCAGATGCTGCAATTACGATAGCCAGATCGTGGTTTCGATCCGCAGCTGTAATTGAATAACTCTTTGACGGGCTGACGTCACGTCCAAGGGGAATGTTGTGATCTCGGTCACTTGTACAACATGGACACCAGGTAACCTATCTTATGAGTCATAAGACTCGACACTTTACATTACTAGTTTACTAAGTACCGTGCCAATTGATACGGGTTGATATATCAAAATGTATTTTCTATCACATCGATTTATAATAATCTGTTCTACTATACGCACCAGTTCTGCAATTTGGGGTGAGGGTAAGTCGATTAAATCGACCCCAATAGGTGACTGCTATTATTTCATCGACCCCCAAAAGAAGAAATGTAGATTTGTCCGCGGTGAAATTTTCACTCTGACCGTAATAATCGTATTGCTGTCTGGTGCATCTTTGTTTGATGTGGGTCTCTCCTGTTCGTCGATGGCTGAAACGGGGCAGCCGAAAGAGTTCTCATGCTTCAAGCAGCTTAGAAGGACGCTAACATGAGTAAAACGCAAGGTTACAACTGCTTCTGACGCTTTAGGAATGGTTACTTGTCGCTTGAAGACCACCCTTGTACAGGACAACCGTCGACCTCCCGAACGAATGAAAACATCATGAAAATTCATGAACTGATCTTGGAGGACCTTCTTGGAATAATTGGCGAACTTGTTGATATAACTCGTGTTCTTGGAGCCCGTGTCAATGAATTTTGAGCGATGAATTGTGAATGAAAAGACTTGCAGCAAACTTTGTGCGTCGCATGGTCACTGAAGATAAAAAGCAGTCACGACCGAATGAATGAGGTGAACTGAAAAAACAGTAGGAAGTAGATCCGAACTGTTTTTCGTAGGTCATCACTGGTGACAAAAGCTGGTGCTACAGAATTGGCAGATGTGGAAGAGGTGAAGAAAAAACGATGGAGGCGTTAAAAGGCATCGCTTCGCAAGAGTTCCAGCACTGCTTCCGACGCATCTGGATTGATGCATTGCTTCAAATGGAGATTACTTTGAAGGCGATAAAAGTGTAAACATATAAAACTAAGTGATTAAAATAATATTGCAAAATTTCGGGATTTTTGGGCCATTCCCCACAACACACACACACACACACACACACACACACACACACACAAGCACCCACGTACAACACAAACTTACATACACACGGCTGTAAATATATACAGTTCTTAATGTTTTCTTAAACGGTGTACCATATCAAAACATCTGTTTGTATTGCTATCGAAACCATTATCTTTATACGCACCCGTATATCTCTGTTGTCGTATTACACCATTTCTCCCTCACTCATTCTCACACTCTTAATGGAATTATGCAAGAATATTCTACCGGTCTGTCTGTCTAATATCTATCTATCTATCTATCTATCTATCTATCTATCTATCTATCTATCTATCTATCTATCTATCTATTTGTCTGTCTGTCTGGTTATCTGTCTGTCTGTCTGTCTCTCTGTCTCTCTGTCAGTATGCCTGTCTTGTTTGTATGTCTGTCTGTCTGTGTTTTTCTCTGTCTGTGTCTGTCTCTCTGTCTGTATGCCTCTCTTGTTTGTCTGTCTGCCTCTCTTGTTTGTCTGTCTGTCTGTCTTTCCTATTTATCTATCAATCTCTCTATGGGTATGTATACTCTCTCACACACACACACACACACACACACATATATAGAGAGAGATATGTGTGTGTGTGTGTGTGTGTGTGTGTGTGTGTGTGTACTGTTACTTGTGTGTATAGTACGAATTATGGCAACTACTGGTGAGTTTAGCGCTTCGCGGTTGAAAGGCCTGTCTCTCCCTAGTGTTACTACTTCATGGAGTGTTTTATACACACAGATACAGACAGACACACACATAAATATAGGTATATGTGTTGTGTGTGTTGTGTGTGTATGTTGGTGTTCTCTGTGTGTGTGTGTGTGTGTGTGTGTGTGTGTGTGTGTGTGTGTGTGTGTATTAATGATGTAGAAGTAAAATGTTATTCAACCATGGTGTGCGTTTGTAATAGTGTTTTAGAGTCCTGAACACAGATTTGGCTTACTGCAAATTTGCTCATGATCTGAAAAGCTGTTTACTCGTTACCTGTTTACTCCAATGTTGCACAAGGCAGCAACAGATATGTCATGACTGAGGTGTGATGATAATATAATAGATTAATCTCCTGGTGTTTCTAACAAGTATATCACAGACCGCGGAGAATAAAAAAATCGCTCGATATTCGAATCCGTAAAGTCAAGCAATGCATATAAGTACGTCGACTCTTAACTTCACCATTGTCTCTGGTATTGCAAATAATGGTGAAATTGCGTTTTTGTAAATGAAGTATGATACACTTGGCTGAATTGAATTCATTCTACCCTGACTAACTTTTATTTCATTCAGAATGAAATAATGAAATGCAGTGACCATAAGTATCGGATGAATTTCTAAAGCAGAACACACTGTTTGGGGCATCAGTTATCTTTGATTTGAGCTTCACGATTTCAACATTGAACTAATTGAATTAAATTTGGAGTGATTATTGCGCAGCGGATTTTTAGTTATAGTATTTTTCTTATATGGAAAATGTAATCAATTGCAGCGTGGAAGGTGTTTATAAGCCACTGAGAAACACAGAAAAACCGTTAGACTCACCTCAAAATTTCAATTTAATTTGTCAAAATATTTTCGTCGCTTTGAAACCGCGACCTGTTCACTGACAAAATTATGTGTTGCATCTCAAAATTCCATGCAGAACGGAATTTTGTGAGTGAACTCGTAGCGGTTTCACAGCGACGAAAATATTTCGACAAATTAAATTGAAATGTTGAAGAGAATCTAACGGTTTTTTTTGTGTGTTTTTAAATGGCTGATAAACACCTTCCACGCTGCAATTGTCTTTCTTTCAGCACACGATCTCAGATATGGTCACTTGCTATGCAAGAACATCTCCGTAATTCGGAAAATATAAAGTTACTGAAATAAGGAGATAGCTCCGGATTAAGTTGCCGTCTCACAGTCTTTGACATATTCTCTGTTATTTTGTTCTTAAGCAGCTACATTAATTGTGGTTTCTGCAAATAGGGAGGAGACGCGTCTTGGTGTTCTTGCTTTCGTTTCTTTCTTCCCGTTCGTTTTTTTTCATCAAACTTCATCGCGTTTTCTCCCTCAGTTTCCGTTTCTTATTTTCTTACTGTCCAGCATACTTGTTTTTTTAAATAAAAATGTATATAACGCATAAACTGAGCGTGATCGTTTTCTTGGAGATACATGGCGTATTTTATAAACACGCCTACTTTTAAGTATCATAAAAGCATGAAACTATTTTTAGCTCTTTTGGCTGTGCGTTAAATTGATATATATATATCTGTGTGTGTGTGTGTGTGTGTGTGTGTGTGTGTGTGTGTGTGTGTGTGTGTGTGTATGTGAGAGAGAGAGAGTGTGCGTGTGTGTGTGTGCGCGCATGAATCTATCTATCTATCTATCTATCTATCTATCTATCTATCTATCTATCTCATTTCTTTTACCGAGCTATAATGCTACTTCCTTTGATACACACACACAAACACACACACACACACACACACACACACACACACACACACACACACACACACACACACACACACATATATATATATATAGAATGCAACTTCTAGTTATATATATATATATATAGAATGCAACTTCTAGTTATATATATATATATATATATATATATATATATATATATATATAACTAGAAGTTGCATTCTAGAAGTTTTGACATTTTTTCATGAGAGACAATTATTGATTTCAAGAAGTACAAATCTTCAATTTCTTCCAAAGTAGGGTCCTCTGACCTCAATGCCTTTATTGTAGTGCTCTAACCGCATCGTGAAGGCCCCATGATAGGTGCTCTAGAATGAAGTTTTCCAGGAACCGTTTTACACCCTCCTCCATGTTCTTCTGCTTAGGAAACAATGAAAACACAGGGAGCAAGGTCTGAAGAGTAGGGAAGGGAGGATGAGGGAAATTTTTGATGCCCAACTCTACCAAGTTGTTGACAACCAGGATGGAATTGTGAACTGGTGCATTGTTCTGGTGCAGGATCTCTGGTCTTTTGTGATGAAATCTCTTCTTGAATCCACCCCACTCAAAACCTCGACAAAGTACTCTTTTTGGCCGTCTGACCAGAGGGAATCCAGTGGCTGCAGATGATACCCTTACCATCGAAAATGGAACCCTCATGGTTTTCTTGATGGCTTGCTTTGCCAATCTCTTGCACCATCTAAAAGACAGATATTCGACTCATGCAAATTATTCCATAGGCAGTCTAGAGCATTTCACAAATTTCTGCAGCGTTTTCGCCCAGTTTAACACAAAATTGTATTGCATAGTGAAATTCCAAATTTGTTTTTCCGTCCCGATTGTATTCTGCAAGCTAGTTAGGTGTGACAGTGTTTACAGGATGTGTTCAATGTACAGGATGTCTTCAATCTGAAATAACAAACGTTGGCAAGTTAAGTTATAAGGTGTAGAGTAACGATATACTAAAGTTATAGTTATTTAGAAAAGTTATAACTGCTTCTCTTAAAAAAGTCTCAAAACATCTGGAATGCACCTTGTACATATTAAAACAGTCAAATATCAAATAAATTGATGTGTCACACAATAACATTCAGAAGCATTTTGCGTTGCTTTGCTTATTCCAATCCTCATTGCTGATGTTGAAGGAACATGAGCTCATGCATCGTATCTCTTCACCGATTCCTGCCTCTGGCCATAGTTATACATTCACCCAGGAATCTTTCTCTCTATTTTTTGATGTCGTTCAGTCAGTGTTTGGACAGACAGATAAGGCTTTCCAACAGGCTATATCGATACAATTATTTTCATTAATATAGGCGCTCTTTGGTTAGAATTTGATCTCGTTTCCTGCAATACACGTAATTGCGCGGTAACTCTTGGAAATCTTTCAGCTTTTCAGGTCTTGTTTCGCGTGTGTCATGATACCAATTTCTTCAAAGTACAAAGAACGGACTATTCGTTACAATGGTCTGTATATCATGCGCATCTGCAATGAAAAATTGTAGTTTCCGCGCCCGGAAAAGTGCGGGAGCGGTTACGAATCTCCAGTCGCTTGAACAGTTGAATCCTTCGATGACGTTTCTGTCATCTTCGATACATATACAATACACGTGTTATATCTCATTGAGTAATACATAACGGATATTTTCAAAAAGAAGCTGCCTTCTAGTCAGTCTGCTTAAATCGGGGTGACGTTCTTGCCAGTGACGACCAAGCTAATTTGCATTTTTAGCATATTTAGCCCGGAGAAAAAGGTAGCTTTTTATGATCCGTTACGGGGAGGGGGTCCATGAAGTTGGGAATCAAGTATGCGCAAACTGGAAAGATGACTCAAATGCTTGCAACAGCAAAGACTCGGTTAAAAGTACTCCAACGTGAGAGATGATAATGTTAAACTGGGAGACATATTATGTCTACCACCAAAGTAGACTACAGCGCGGTTTGAGCTCAGAATGCAAAGAGACAGAACAAATAACTCAAGGGAGCCTGTCAGATGATCTTACTGTTTTGTTAATCCACCATCTACGAAATCTCACCAACGGTACGATATGATCATTAGTTTCCTACACATTGGCAAAAGATGATAGGATGGTCAGTGGTGAAATGAGCCTGCGCTTTGATCCTGCGCTTGCTCAATCTGTTCTGGACCTGGTGGCCTGGTACGAAAGATCAACCACGATGACACATGCCGCAACAACAACAATAACGATGACCACGACCTCGATGACAATAACAAAACAACAGCAGCAGCAGCGGTAGTAAGAAAATGCACAAATCATTCATATATTAAAGAGAAATATAAAAAATATGAATATGGTGGGGATTTGAACACGCGAACAGAATTATGTAGACATGCAGATACAATCACACACCGACACACACTAACATTCACGTCCATAAATCCGTATACACACGCTCATATCTAACGTTCATCACACTCTAGTTATATACTATCAATCAGTCACATGCCTTTCTATATAGTTATAAATGTGTAAAATTTTTATTACTATCTCCATATAACTTTCAATATATCTATTCAATAAAGTGCGGTAGTAGCGGCCTGGATATGAGTACTAATGGCGATGTATAGAGATACGCGTACAGTAATACGTATCACTCGTCATTTTGTGGTCCAGGCATGACTCTATGATTATGTCTATGAGTAGAACGATATCTAGATACATAGGCCCACCGTATATACATACACACACTTGCATACATACTCATAATAATATACACATACACACACACACACACACACACACACACACGCATGCGTATATGTGTGTTTGTGTGTGTGCATGTATAATGGCTATATAAATATTAAGTTGATTGTTTGATATGTATATATTATATATATATATTATAAATACACACAAATATACATACACACACACACACACACACACACACACATATATAATTACATAGCTGTTAACACGCAGACACACTCACGCGTACATTTTAGCGATTTGTGAACATATATATATATATATATGTGTGTGTGTCAATATATGTATGCCTGTATCTGTATATCTATGTGCGTATATGTGCGTGTGTGTATATATATATGCATATATATACACACACATATATATATATATATATATATATATATATATGTATATACATAAATATATATTTATATATATATATACACACGCATACACAAGCACACATATAAATCCGATTAATGGGGAGGAGAGAGAGAGAGAGAGAGAGAGAGAGAGAGAGTGAGAGAGAGAGAGAGAGAGAGAGAGAGAGAGAGAGAAACATAGAGAGATAAAGGGAGGGAAAAGAAGCGAGAAAAAAAGAGAGTGAGGCGAAGAAATGGTATGATATGATAAAGTCGTCTACGCTCAGTTATTCTCATACAATCTTCACTTTATTTCTCTTTGGATGTCAGATATTCATAAACAGCTGCGCTCAGACACTCCCCATTTTATGGCACAGCATAATACCATACTCACTATCAAATACAATGAATTCGCAAACACATACTAATCTTCCTCTTGCATTCACTTTAAAGTTATATCTCCTATAAATGACATTTGATACATCGATCCAATATTAAACAACATAAATCTATCAGGTATTTCCCTTGATAGATGTGTTAGTGGAATATATCCTCTGGACGCTTCATAGATGTGATAGAGGAATATATCTACTGTTATTTGATATCCACTTTAGTACAGGTTACACATGATTTAGCTACAACTACCTGGCTGCCTGTTGGCCAGAAATCTATTCTGTTTCTATTGATATCTCGGCAATAGATTTTTGCTCACACATCTGTCAGTTACCATCGAATGTTATTTGCTCCTACTGTTTCGTTCATTTTATACATTAATTCTAATACGTAGAAACCATACAGTGTGGCATTTTAAATTAAGCTCGGTATAATCGTAGTTCTTAGCAAACCATTTTATTATTGCAGATTGCCGCTTTGAGGGCTGTCTTAATAGCTAGCTATCACACATATAAGGTTACATCTTTCTCTAGTCCTTAATAAATTGTGCCACACAACAAGAAACTAGTAATCATTTGACAAGGAACTAAACTTGATATTAATACTATAAAATTCTTTGTCCTCTCTTCGAAATACATCACAGCGTATTTATATATATATATATATATATATATATATATATATATATATATACCGAGCATACATACAACATACATACATACATACATACATACATACATACATACATGCATACTAATGTACATACATATAGACACACGCACACATATATTTATATATATATACAATGATGGCTGTCCACTCGTGACCGAAGAATTCTATCATTGACCATTAAGAACGCTGTGCATATATATATATATATTGTGTGTGTGCGTGTGTGTGTGTGTGTATGTGTGTGTGTTTTAGTTGATGAATGAATGTGTCAAGAACTGTTATATGCTTCCCAAATACCAATATAGTATTTAGTCTTAGTTCTTCCCGTATATTGGTCGGGGGAGGGGCAGTAAGATGGCTGCAATGTTTTCGGTTTCGAGCAAAGTTGAGCGCATCTTTTCAGGTGAGACTAATTTCAGATCCTTTTGGAGGTGGCGTGTCATGTGTTCTTGAGTCTCCCTCTCTTTCTTTGTCCCTCTGGCGGTACATATTGTTTAGCTGCCTTGGCTAATATTTCTCCTGGATGTCGGAACACATGACGTCACTCTTCTATCCACCATAAACTCCGGCAGGAGAGCTAATCTGCCTAATCTAAAAGGAGATTCTGGCGGAAAGAAAAATCAGATTTGCAGGTCATGTTTTCCAACTGCTGAATATATTTTTTCAACGGCTTGAAACATTTCGCATCCTCCCCAAAACGAAGTAGCAATCTAACTCGAGCCATCTTTCTCATTTTAGTCACATGATCTGTTAGAAATAACAACGAATTATCCCTCAAATCATACATAACAAATTTAATAGCATAAGGATGCTTTGATGTAATTTGTCTGCGCAACGAAAGCCGTCTTGCAGCTTATAACAAAAACAAGAAAGCCATTATCAGGAATAGGGTTTCCTCTCGACGATTTGTCATATATTTAGCTTTGCAAAATGCAGGTTTGATGCACATCAGAGTGCTATTATTGAAATATTAGTCGGTGCAGCTGCTAAACATTGAAGAACATTCTAGATTGCCTCCCTACCACACCATCCAGTTGAACACCATTTCTTCAGTCATAAACATACTAAAACCAACTGTAAACTCCTAATATTTATTGTACTACGACTACAACTTTTCCTGCATTTTAACACCCTTTTATCCTAATGTCTGACGATCCAGAATTTCTACGAAACTCTTTAATCATTGGTTCATCCTCGCTCGTGTACTCCAAATCGCTAGAACTACTATATGTCAATATCTTCCTTACAATCATCTATCAAAAATATTGCCCGATAAACAACCATGGGAAGACATGTCAACACTATGGTTTCTTTAGCAAAGTGCTGAGGAACCGTTTCTTTGCATTCAATAACAACAGTATAAAATCACATAAAGAGATTTCAATATATATATGCTGACTTAGAGACTAGGCAAGTGTTTTTAATCCGATAACAAGTAGATTTAAAATAAACAAATAGAATCCAATCTTTATTTTATTTATGATTTAATACAACCTACCTAAGTAAAAAAATGATAATAAGACAACAGAATGTTTATATATACTTTTTTCCCATTTGCATAATACTTTGTTCGTTATAGAGATCAGCAAAACTGATATTTCTTCAAGACTTGGTTTATCTCTAACATCATTATCTCATTAATTGCTGCTAACATCAGTCAAACCCCAGAGCAACGATCTCCTTATTTTCTTGATTATATTTACCTTCTTATATCATCCTTTAATCTATTCGCTCCATCTTTGACGCTGTGTGTAGAACGTGATGATGGTCCATCGAGTGATTCTGGATTTGAGTGATGCGTTATTAATACAAACATTCTCGTTAACATATATGCGTGTTATAAAGCCTAACTTGCTTTCCAATAATACTTTCTGAAATTTGTTTATCGATAATCATTTTTTCCCTGTATATATTTACACAATAATCATATCATGGCTCAGTTAAAAAACTAAAAAAATATTTTATAACAAAAACAACACACCACAGAATAGTTGAATCTAATTTTAACTTGTGCATACATACACGCACATACACATATATGCATATATATATCCACACACACACATCCATATATATCTACACAAACACATATATGTAAGTATATATATATATATATATATATATATATATTTTCTATGTAGATGCCTCTTTCTCACAAATCATAATCTCTTGTGTTGTTTGACCGAAGCAGTTACGACTGAAAAGCTCTATAAGGTGTTCCATTACTATCTAAATGATCGATAAGGATAGATCAGTGAGTCCATCATCCATTTTGTTCTGTGATTTTATAAATCGTTGTGGTCGGATTTAGAGAGATCTGCCGCTTCTCTTTCCAATGAAAGATCACCTTCTTTGAGTCTTTCCCGCGAGATTCAAACGTCGGTACTAAGTAAGAACAGAATAGAATTCAATGGACTCGAAAAAAGAACATCGAAAACTTTTTCAAACCACAGCTAACCGTCTTCAAATAAATGGTCACTGGTGGACCGACTGTGATCATATGTCTATTCCATCGGAGGTGACTTGAAGTCATACCAGAAGAAGAAGCAGGAGAATAATAATAATAATAATAATAATAATAATAATAATAATAATAATAATAATAATAATAATAATAATAAGAAGAAGAAGAAGAAGAAGAAGAAGAAGAAGAAGAATAAGAATAATAATAAGAAGAAGAACAACAACAACAGCAACAACGACATCAATATCAACTGTAGACCTATGTCTATTGAATAATTAGGTTGGATTCCTTTTTAGTCGTCAATAGTTTCAAGGAAAATGAAATAATCTTCGGCCATGTTCTTCATGCAATTATTTATTCAATCTTTTCATAATAACACAAAGCATAACAAATTTTCATCTTTGTTTCAAAATATCTTTTTTTATGAATTATCTATGATTTCAACAATCACCCACCGTGTCTTCTACAAATATTAGTTTCAAATTTTGGCACAGGTCCAGAATTTTGTGAGAAGAGAAAATCGATTACATTGGCTCCGGTCCTGAACTGGTATTTATTTGATCGACCCCGAAAGACGAACGGCAAAATCGACTGCTGCGGATTTTGAACTCAGAGTAGCAGACGGCAAAAGAATCTGATAGAATAAGTTTAAAAATTTAAGAAGGAACAGAAATACTGCGATCGTGTTCTTTGACGAAAACACTTCAAAGCAATGCTCCTACATGACCGCAGTTCAAAGAATGAAACAAGTATAGATGTACTTTAGATAACCTCTTCGTTTCATATCATATTAAGATTAACTAGTAACTACTCGTGTTGTTCAGAATAACACGACAGGCAATTTGAAACATTTTCAGTATGCTGACTATAGTTAACCCGTATCACGAAAGACAATTGTTATAAAGTAATTGATTCTTCTTATTTGTGTTTCGATTCAGTCTTTGTAGGTGGCACTGCAATAATTGGTAACTGCAATTAAAATGAATAAATCACGTTTGCGTTTGGTGAACATAAAATAGATATAACGGGAGGACATGGCGTGCATGTGTTATGTTACTTATTAATGCAGAAGAAACACTGTTGTTATAGTATCGATAGAGGAAAGAAAGGGTAGTCACATGTTTGTTTAATAATATAACGAAAGGAGGTAAAACAATATAGATGTTATCGCACGTTTCAATGATTTGAAATGTTAATAAATTAAAGGATGTTAGGATTATGACGCCTCTCGTTGAACTGGAAGGGAAGTAATATTTACACTGCCAAGGATATTCTAAAAATGAGTTCACAGATCAGTCTTCGGCAAGATGAGGATGATAATGATGATGATAACAATGATAATCCTTTCTACTAAAAGTACAAGCCCTGAAATTTGGTGGGGAGGCGACTAGTCGATTGCATCGACCCCAAGTGTTTCACATTTTCTAAATTTATCGACACCGAAAAGATGAAAGGCAAAGGCGACCTCGGTGGAATTTGAACACAGAACGTAAGGTCAGACGAAATGCCACTAAGAATTTTGCCCATCGTGCGAACGATTCTGGCAAAGTAATAATAATAATAATAATAATAATAATGATAATAATAATAATAATAATAATAGAGTAAAAAAAGTGGTACGAACATAAACCCGAAGGCATCATCGAAAATGATAATACAAAGATCCTATGGGATTTTATGATTCAGTGCGACCATGATATAGAGAATAGGAAGCCAGGCATAATGTTAATTGAGAAAGAAAGAAAACGATGCTGTATCATAGATATAGCATGCCCAGCTGACAACAAGGTATGCGATAAGGAAGAAAGGCGATAGGTACGACAGGTTAGCTTGGGAGGTTAAGCGGTTGTGGTCGAAGAAAAAGATGGTAGTAGTACCAATAATTGTTGTAGCCCTGGGAAGTGTGAGTAAAAATCTTGAGAAGTACACGGAACAAATACGGGCTGCAATAAGGGTGGAGCACTTGAAGAAAACAGCACTGCTTGGAGCCGTTCAAACACTCTGGGTGGTGCTCGAAAAATAAGGGGTGTTACCTTAGTTCACTGGAAGCGAACAACTGACACCGTAGTTCATCTCCAGCGCTAGAGGCTGTGCAAAGACAATAATAATAATAATAATAATAATAATAATAATAATAATAATAATAATAATAATATTAATAATAATAATAATAATAATAATGATAATAATAATAATAATAATGATAATGATAATAAGCGTTTGATCTTAACTGATTGGAAGTGCTATCATGGATATGTTTTGTCTTGGTATAAAAAATGGGCTACAGCAAATATTCTGCTTTGATGGCGTTCACTGCTCTCTCACTCAATAATAATAATAATAATAATAATAATAATAATAATAATAATAATAATAATAAAAAAATATTCAGACAAATACATAACAAAAACACCAGGACTTACAAATATATATAACATACAGACAATTGCACTACTGGGCACTGCACACATCCTACGCAAAAAAACTTTCAATACAGTAATCATAAGAGCATCACAGCAAACCACAGCACATACTCAAGGCACACAGAGCTGCGCTCGGTAGTGAAGTGAAAGCACGTTATAAAAATGAAACTACTGAACAATAATAATAATAATAATAATAATAATAATAATAATGATAATAATAATAATAATAATTAGTGCTGTTGTTAGTACGGCACTTCCACTCCGACCGCATTCCACTTTTTTCACCTTATGCAATTTGAGAACTTTCTAATGGATTTTGATAGTCTTTGAATTTAACCGAACCGTAAAATTTGATGCATTTTTACATTTTCTTAGGTGTTGTTCCTTCCTTTAACTGTTGATGAGCTAGAGATGAGCTTTGTTGTTTTGTAAGTGTCCGAGTCGTTACGCAGGCCAATACGTGGATATACGTTTGCAGATTATCTTCAGGAATACGAATTATCTGCCCTTTGTCGAAAATGCAACTATAATACAATTGACATCTGCATTATAACCTTTTGTTGTGACTATTGTATGTGTTACTATTAATGTGCTATGGCACCGTTATTTAATCAGGCATGTACTTCACGTACTCCTGTTTGCCTTCTCACATCATCCCTAGTTTTAAATAATAGGTAGTCGTTTCCATAAATGCCTTGACTCTGTCGAGACAGCCAACATCTTGCTACAAATGAGCCAGGGTTCCCATCGACAATCCTGTTAAGGGGATAAGGGATTTTATGTTCAAGTTTCAGCTTTCTAGATAAATTCCTTTGGTAGGGAAGTGTATTCTCGTTTGTGACGTACTTCTTCCACTGTTTTCCCATATGCCTGAGGTAACAGTTTCTGTGTTCTAACACTTGTTAAACACTGAGTTTCTGCTGGTTTCTTTGCTTTCTGCACAATCCTGGCCGAACAGGCCTATTATCTAAAGCGTTCCATTCATGACCATCCTACCTTAGATGGTGGATAAATAGGACTAAATTATATAACGTGTTTTCTCTCTACGTTTTAAAATGCTGTAATACGACTCGCGGGCATTATATCTGATGTTCCTAATGGGCCTAGATACGTGTACCCTAATACGACGAAGTGCCGATTAGGAGTAGTTTCTGTGGGGAGTTAATATAAAGGAATCCCTTCCAAATCCAATTCAAAGGGAACGAGGAAGCGGAGAATCTGATTCCTCAGTATATTGAACCTAAATGTCACGAACATAGACTTGGTCATTCTGACTTCCGAAATACTCACAGACACCATAAGTTTTTTTAAAGCGCAAAGTTATATAATTTGTACAATAAGATTACATTTGGTTAGAAAGAAAACATATTTTCTAAAGGACTGATTTCAAACCTTTGAACTAACAACTCTGTGTCGTCAATACTTTTCCTGTATTAACCTGTCGGGAAAAGTACAGTACAACGAAATCAAATCAAAATGAAATCAACACTGTAGAATTCGGAAGTAGTGGTCTATAGAAACAATTATTGTCGATTCAGTTTCTAAAGATACTTTATAAGTCTCAGTTGAAAAGTAATGATGAGTAGTTAGATTAATATAAAAAACATCGACTGCAACGAAGCACTGTTTCTTTAGGTAACGTTGATAATAAATCCGATGAACTTTGCAGGAAAATCTGTAAGAATGTTTTAAATTTATACAAATATATTGGTCTTTTTCCTCCTTCTCTCACTCTTTCTCTCATTCTCTCTATCCCTCTCCCCCTCTCTCTCTCTCTCCTCTTTCGCATTTTCTCCCTTCTCCTTTTTGTTCTCTCCAAGAAAAGAAAAGGAGAAAAAGAAAATAACGACAGCATAACAATGATTAGCAAAACATAACGTTTTTAGTCTTTTCATTCGAGTTTTGTGAAATAACGACAATAAAACAGAAACACTACAATACATATATGCTTGCATATAAATATTCATACAAACCTAGAGACATACATACATACACATATACATACACACATCCATCCATCGATACATACACATGTGTGTGACTGTATGTATGTCTGTATGTATGTCTGTATGTATGTATATAAGTATATGTAACATTTACATTGTCAATCAGCTACATTTAACGCTATTGGAAGCAAAGCTCTTTGACTAATGTTATTTTCAAAAAGGGCTTCTTGACACATGTCATTGATTTCTTGTTTAGGAAGCACTGTATTGAAAAGAATATAATTCTGAAAGATTTCCTTTCATTTGAAATATTTTTGTAGCAGCTCAAACAATATTATTTGCTATGTTATGTACAACAAAGTAGAATTTCGTCTCAGACCCAGGAACTAATATACTATTTCAGCTTTGATGATTATATCGTTATAAAGAAACGCTACAAAGAAGCGACAAAATTGCATTACAATCGAATACACACTCACTGTAAGATGTAGATGCTAATATATACCTGTGTTATATTCATGTTTGTTTCAATATATTGATGGCAGTTCTCTCTGGTTATTAATGTCCAGTATTCAGCTTCACCATCCTGAAAATGTCCTCTTCCCGTTTATTCATATATATTTGTGTGTCATATGTATGTATGTTCTCTTCTGGTTTTAATTATTTAAATTCTTCCTTTGAGGATGCAGCTCGTTTCTAACAAAGATGCAATGCTCCACCGTTGGAATGTAGGTATCGAAAACAATGCCACATTTTAAACTTAAGAAAAAGCTTGCATAATTATACTGTTTTGCTCCTCGGTTGTATTTGCATATATATATATATATATATATATATATATATATATATATATATATATATATATATATATATATATATATATATATATATATATATATTTGAGATTTGAAGAGACTTGTTATCACCAAACCTCAGAATAACATGCTTGCTAATTAAATTATGTTAATTAGTTTTGTTAGAATGTTAATAGTCTAGTGACACCAATGGAACGGATCTTAAATATGACAAAAATAATCAATCTGTGCTTAGCTCCTTCGATGGCAAATAAGTTAGTTTTCCTTTCGGCAGAAACTGGATTAACAATTAAGATTATTGCTTTCCTAGAACCAGCTACACAATCATAGATGCACCTTTTGGCAGTTACGTCATCATTATTTGAGGTCAGTTGTCTTTTCGTGGAACCCCTGACAGGCTCGAGCCAGGTCTTTGTGCTATTTATATTATTTTGAGAGTTATAACTGTCATAAAGCTGATAGTGTATTTTTTGTGTTTAAGCTTAACACCAGAAATATATTACGTAAAATGCATCCAACAAGGAATTCTTTAATATATATCACAAAAACAGTGCGTATTATATAGGAAAATGCATTTGTCAATCTATGAGATGCCAGACAATTTTAAGATTAATATATTTCTAAATCTCTCAGAGAGATTTATGCAGTAGTAGCACGATAAAGTGATAGTATGTTATCAACTTAATGTGGCAGTCCCATGAAAAAGGGAAGAATGCTTCTGTCATTTGGCCCTAGGTATCTCCGTTTCCTGTTGGACTTGATACATTTCCTGTGTCCTAATGTTTTGAAAGTGAAGACAAGCACCTCCACCCAGCATCCAGAGACTAGTTTCAGAGTCATTGCTCATCATCAGTCTGGAGTAGCATGGCCTAAAATTGACAGCAAAATATTTATATACAACAAATGCATACAGTCTCTTTTGTTGTTTTGAAAATGTGCCGTGTACAAATTTTGAGCATTATTCTGAAATATTATTTGAGTGATGTTGTCTTGGAGTTATTGCATGTTGCAAGCATATAGCCTCTCTTGTAACTTACATGACTGAAGTAGAGAGGCTATATGATTTATATGGAAGATGAAAGAATTTGAAAGCATCTACTCAATGGTTATATATGTTCTGGGAAACGGCTGTTTTACAAATCGGATTTAAGATACAAGACTGCCTTAAATGTGGTCTGACAAATTAAAATATTCATGTGAAATTGTGAGGAAAAAATAAATAAGGCATCACGGACAAAATAATCAAATAATCAGTATATATACAGAATTGAAAATGGTATATAAGGAAAGGAAGACCTGTTGATATTAATTTAATAATACTTTTAAATGTTGAAAATTTAAGAGTTTGTATTTATAAGGATGGTCTAAGGGGATATGAAACAAAAGAAGCTAATAGTTGATCATAACCACCTAAAGGAACTTTTATCTGCCAATCATGTAATAAACTGTTTTTGCAATGGTTTGAAGAGATATAAATCTGTACACAATGCTAAAAGGGTCATGATTCTGCATTGGATTTTAAAAGGAATTGATGTGTATGTGCTAATTGTGGTAAAAACTGCAAACCATCGCTTTGCAGCACATTCACAATCCATACGCATGCAAACACACACACACACACACACACACACACACACAGACACACACACACACACACACACACACACAGACACAGACACACAGACACAGACACACACAGACACACACACACACACACACACACACACACACACACACACACACACACACACACACACACACACACACACACACACACACACACACACACACACACACAGGGTATTGAAACAAATCGCATCGTATGAAGATACATGGATATCTGTGTGCTTGCGTATATGTATATGCATGCTTCTTCGCGTGTGTGTGTAGTCTGTTAAATATAATTATATATGTGTTATATAGGTAGACTATACTGTATATTCATCTGTTTGTCTATCACACGTTACCCACAGATCAAGGTGATTTCAAGTTAATATTTAAATAGATCAAATAAGACAGTAAATGTTTTCAATTTATTCATGGAATTAGCATATGTAACATCAAAGATTATTTTCCTCCGCTCCTCACCGAAAAGAAATGACCTCGAATATCATGCTCTCATAATACAATACAGACTTCAATATTTGTTGACATGCAACAATTATGAAATCCCAAATTCATGAAAACATATCTTCAATAAAAATGTATTTCAATGAAATTTATCATTTATCATTTGGTTTATGCATAAAAATTTGGTTGAACTTTTTCGCTGAAATGCTATGGGAATATTAAGCATTAATTATTGACCTTAAACATCTGTCTCAACTGTTATTAATATGCACGTACATATTCATAAATGTGAGATATATGGTTACACGTGCTGCTAGAACCAGGTGTCGAGTCTCCTTCAAAGCCAGACTCATAACGCACCATAACAACGAAAAGAGAACATTAACCAGGGACATGGTAATGGAGAATTCGTCTAAGTATGTACAATATATAAGCTGCGCTTACAAACCATAGAATAAAATATTTTTAAGATAAACATATTTTGTTGAAAGCCATTAAAAATATTTGTTCCAAATTTTCTGAATAAGATGTCAATAAGTTACCCAATTAAAAAACAGTTAATATATCTATTTTTCTGAAAATGAAAGTAATGCTAAAGTTAATAATTTTTTATGCTTTCATAGACTCTCTGTACTTAAACTGAATATATTTCATATCATGGGTAGCATCTTAAATAGAAAATAATTTGAGATTAAAAATTCTGTCATCCTGTCGGCAAATCGATGGATATCGAAAAAGCATATAGAAATATGTTTTTTTTTTGTTTCTCTTTATATCCTTTCCTTCTTTCTTATCTTCTCCAGCGATTACAGGTGTATGCCAGTGTGTATGATTTTGGGTTCCATCCCACAGAATATATGACATAAACATTGTGAACGGAATTTTGGAAACGGAGAATCTAAAAGTCCATCAAGTGCACTGTAACATCCATTTCAAGGGTCAGCTTTGCCATACATTGAGACCTAGCGTATTTGATGTCAGATAAGAGGTTCTTTTTGAAAGACAATGTCTCAAAAAATTCTTATGAGCTCTATATGAGACTTTCATAATCGAATTTTGGTGTCAAGATTTAACACAGATCCAACCATTTTTGAAGGGGCAGTTGAGTCGATTATATCAATCCTAGCACTTATTTTTTCGACCCGGTAAGAAAGAAAGGCAAAATCAACTTGGGCCGAATTAGAACTGAGAACGCAAGTATCTGGTTCGGCGTGCTAACCGTCTTGTCAACTCGCTGCCTTCCTGCAGTCTAATATTACATGCTTCAAAAGACTATGTTTTTCTTCTGAATAGGCGTTGCTAATATTCTTTTCTACTCTAGGCACAAGTCCTGACATTTTGGGGGCGGGGACCAATCGATTAGATCGACCCCAGTACGCACCTGATACTTAATGTATTGAACCCGAAAGGATGAAAAGCAAAGTCGACCTCGGCGGAATTTGAACTCAGAACGTAAAGACAGACGAAATACTGCTAAGCATTGCACCCGGCGTGCTACCGTTTCTGGCAGCTCACCGCCAACGGCACTGCTAATATTGGGGTGTGTCTCTATATGCCCGTGCGTCTTTAATGCCTTCAAATACAGTATATTTTTAAAATCTTTTTCTGCTATACACACGAGACTTGAAATTTTGTGAGTGGTGGGGCTACAGAAGTTCTCAACCTTGTTGGGCCACTCCCAACCTCATGGACACATAATACCCTCAGCGCCCCTACCCATATTTTCATGCATAGTTAAAAATTTTATATGTTATTTATTTATATATAAAATCAATCATTTGCTATCTAATATAATGCTATATAATTTGTATACAATATTATAATAATATTATTATTATTTCATAGCATCCCCCAATTCACTGCCTTCCCCCCAACGCCTCCTTTTCCTCTATTGGCCTTCCTCCGCTCCCTTAGGCACCAGCGCCCACCTGGACGGTCTCAACGGCCGCCGGACGGCGGCAGAAACTACTTTGGGAGCCTAAAGATCACATCAACTTGAGTGCTGATCTGGTACTTAATTTATCGACCCCGAAAGGATGAAAAGCAAAATCGACGTCGGTGAAATTTGAACTCAGAGCGTAAAGACAGACGAAATACCGATAGGCATTTCGCCCGGCGTGCTACCGTTTATATTTTACTAATTTATATATACTATCAATCATTTGATATTTAATATAATATTATATAATTTTGTATATAATATTATAATAACACGCTTGTATATTTAATATCATAATAATATCATAATAATATCATAATAATTTCATAACGTCCTCCAATCCACTGCATTTCACCCACGCCTCCTTTTCTCTACTACCCTCACCTCCTCCGCTCCGTTAGGCACCAGCGTCCACCAGGACCATCTCAACGATCACCGGAGGGTGGTAGAACCCACTTTCAGAACCTATGGATTACATCAACTTGAGTGCAGAACTGGTTCTTATTTTATCGACCCTGAAACAATACATGGTAAGGTCAACTGCAGCACAATGATCATGTACATATGAAAATCTAACTAGCAATATAGTTCAGTGTGTCGGTAGTTAAGTTGATCATATAACTAAAACACTCGTCGAAACCGACGGAGGAGCCATTGATTTCCTCTATTATATTCTGTAAAGCGCGTTGAAAGCAATATATCGATTAGTAAAATAATGATTGCAAGTTTTATTGCATTTCCATTTTCAGTAACATGCGTCATATTTGACTTTAAGTGGAATAATGCAGTTGCATCAAAGCACCAGCGGAATATGCTAGTTAACCGACGAACACTGCATAAGTAGAAGTGGAACAACTCTAGGAATATACATGATAATTATGCAAAATAAAAGCAACACCGATATTGCGATAAGTTTGAACCTCAACAAACTACGAACACATAGAGAATGTAATGAAACGGAGCCCTGATTTTCATATTGGTAATTATCTGGAAGGATTAGATGCCGAGTTATCACTTATAAAATATCTAGAACGTTATTTTTTTTCTGTAATACATTAGGTTGGTCTCGTTGAAGGGAATTTGCTGCAAGAATAGTTCATGTCAGGCGTTGGAGATTTTTTTCGATATACAGATGAGGTTTAAATAAGAAAGAAAAAAATGGAGTCTCGTCTCACAACCATCATGATATGAGAAGAGGGAGGGCTATCTTGATGAAAATATATACTCAGCATGTGAACTGGGAGAAGAAATGATATGAAATATCACCATGTTTGCAGGCTTCACATTGGTAGGCTATGAAATGAAAACGAAGGCAGTCATTCAAATAGCAGTTGGCAAAAGATTAATTAACTTTGACGTGCACAATTTTTGCTACTGTATCAAGCATTCAAAGTGTTGATACATAACACTGCGAGCGGGTGCAACCTTATATACACTAGCACACTTACGCACCACACACACACACACATCTATCTTGCTAGATGTGTGTATATATATATATATATATATATATACTCTCACACACACACGCGCACACACACATGTATACACACACGCATATGAATACACACACAGGTATATATATATATTAGATATATTCCTTCATTCATTTCACATGTTCTCTGACCTATGATAGGATTTGGTTCATAAGTATATTAGTGAGGCACTGGTTTACATCAAAGTGCTCTTAATGCCGCTAACTTTTTTTTCTTCCTGTTTTCAAAGTAGGGACTTTTTATACAGCCTCGGATGATCAGAACCAACAGGTAACTGATAAGGGAATTGAAACACCGTTTCCAATTTTAGTTGAGCGACTTTTATCTAATTTTAAACAAATAAATATATATTCACGTGCCCCCACACATGCACATAAACACACATATACACACACTCATACACGCACGCACACACACACATACATATATGTATATATACATGTAGATATAGACGCATGCGTTATATATATGTGCGCACGAGCGAAAGCGCTTGGCCTAGTTATTAGTGTCTTGCAGTCAGTATTGGAGGATCTTAGTTTCGATTCCTAGACCGGCTGTGCGTTGGGTCCTGGGGCAAAACACTTTATCTGAAATTGGTGTAGTCTATTCGGCTGTAAATTGGGTAACGCAGAGATGGTCTGTCGCCCCTTCAAGTTGAAATGCTGGTTTGCCAACACGCATATTTATATATGCTGATATACAGACACGTACACAAGCATACATATTTCTGTTATGTACTTGCACTCTTAATTTTATATCGATGGGGTATAAATTATTTTCGAAAGGCTTCATTTTGCGATTCGGTTTGGGAAAGATTCTGACATATAATCTGTGTTTATTTAGGTATTTATTCAGATATTGTATAACTTATTTTTGTGATGCTTTTACAAGAACCACATCAAGGATATTAGAGGGGAATAAAATGAAAGAGAAAGAAAAATCTCAACAAAAAAACTAACTTGTGTCCAAATATTGTGATATGATACAAACGACTTAACGAGATAAGCGGAAGCATGCTGAAAAATATGCTGGAAAATAAAGAAAAATAAGTCTAACGGGACATTGAGCTATGTAGAAAACAATAAAAATTAAAAGGAAAACGTTAAAAAGATGTAAAGAAAAATATATAGAAAGGAAATTATTAGTTATGTATCAATATTTCGTTTGATATTTCAAGCGTGTTCTTCTCATACGTCTAAAGTCTATATACAAATAATTTACATTTCTTTCAGTTTTGACAAAATCAGTCATGCATATGTATCTTCAGAATTAACATGGATCAATTCGAAGAGCAGTGAAGCAAAACGAAAATACTAGAAAAAAAAATATTATGCAATTTGTTTGGATTGAAAGTTATACGAAATTTGTTTTGGAGAAAAAAACTATTGACTGTATATGTTTCCAATATCAATGTAAACAAATAACAGAAAACGCCATGGAAATTCATTCGATAACATCTACGAAGATCTGTGTCTATAATGCACACATGTTAAAATTAACTTCTCTAAACGGCATGTTTGTAGTAGGATATATTAATAAATGTAGAAGTGACCTTGGCTCAGTTATGTCAATAGGAATTAATTGTATGTACAAAAACAAACGGCAGCTTTGAAAAGAAAGAAAGAATGTGACGCCAGTTGTTGAAGAAAGCGTATAAACGTTCATTGCACCAAGAAATAGTTTGTAATAACATCTATGACCTTCCGCGACCGCCTTCAGCGCAGCTGATTTTCTTCTCTTGTTCCTCGTTTTGTTTGACCAATCTAAATACACAATACATCGTTATTGAGCAACATGTCACGACCTTATGAAGTCTTATAAAAGAATCTTCTGTGCACATTGCAGTCAGCACAATGCCTATTTAATTGAAAACCGGACATTAGGTTGGTATTAATTATTGATTAATTCTCTTTCATTATTTGTCTACTACTATCATTCTACGAAGATCATTACCTAGTTAGACACATTTTACCGCACTTTCCCAATGTCAAGTGTGAAATTAACTCATCTGCTCACAAATTAATATTATATCTTGTCTAAACAAAATTTGTTTGTGTCTGTGTCAGTTTGCCTATGTAAATAGAAAGAAACGTTCCGTTAATAAAATCGAGATGATATTTAACACATTATCTAAATAACCAAATGGGAAAATAAAAGATATTAATAGACTATTTGTCTCTGAAATTCGCGGAGTTTTCTTCTTCGATTATCAGTCTTAAAATCTTTCTAATGCAGTCACATTTTCGCTACGAACATACAACCAAGAACAAATAAAGATATTGAAAACTATAAAATATTCTGGGTGTAAGAGATTTTAAGTGAAATCAAAGAGAATAGATAAAAAAAAATCAATCATGAGAGTATGTATATGTATGGAAAATTATATATATATATATATATATACATATATGTATGTATATATATATATATATATATATATATATATATATATATATATATATATATATATACATTTATGCACACATATATATATACATGTGTGTGTGTCTGTTTCTGTGTTGTGTGTGTGTTTGTTTGTATTTTCATATGAATCACATCAGCTATGGTAAATGGAATTAAGTTAAAAATATCTTAAATAAACATTACGAAAACATGGCGAATATTTTTGCCGATGCCATTTCAGTTTAGATAACTTATAGGATTTCTTTATTCATTTACCACACGGTATTTACTAGCATTAATGCATAATACATTTATAATACATTTAAAAATACCTTCGCACATTCTATCAGTGGTAGCTATTATGTGAGACATGGCCAGGGCCAATTTGTGGTGAAACATATTTGAGGAAACATATATACATATATACATACGTATATGTATATGCTCTTCTATCTGTCTATCTATCTGTCTGTCTGTCTGCCTGTCTACCTGTCTGTCCGTCTTTCTGTCAACATATGTATGTATGTATCTATATATCTATCTATCTATCTATATATATATCTAACTATCTATCTGTCTGTCTGCCTGTTTGTCTGCCCGTCCGTCTGTCTACATATGTATCTATCTATCTACCACTCTGCTTATCTACCTATCATTTATCTATTTGTCTATCTATCTATCTGTCTGTCTGTCTGTCTGTCTGTCTGTCTGTCTGTCTGCCTGCCTGCCTGTCTGTCTGTCTGTCCGTCTTTCTGTCAACATATGTATGTATGTATGTATGTATGTATGTATGTATCTATCTATCTATCTATCCATCTTTCTACAAAATGTTATGCTTTTTAGGACAATACTTCTATGTATTGTCCTCAAACCGAATAGAGCAGTTTTGTGGCTTTCGACACTTATATACTCGTTAAATAAGGTATACAAAACGTTTTATCAAACTTAACGAAAATGGCAGATAAACGCACGTAGGCTTGATGAATATATTTACATGAAATTCAAAATAGACAATATAAAATAAACAGAAGGAATTCTGGAATGGCTTATCTCGACAACTGTTTTGACTGAACCATTCCTTGTGTCATAACCACGACTATTACGTAATAAAGAACCCATAAGGCCCTAGTTGCATAGAATAGCTCGATTTCCTACAGATCCGAGTGGTAAAGTCGTGTTAACCTCTAAAGAGGGGAACACGATGCAAGTCTGGGGAAGTGGCGTTCGAAAGTCTAATAACGCAAACATTAAGTAGATTTTCACTCCGAAGTGTAAATTGGCGTTGCAAGAAGAATTGGTACGGAAACAATTATAGCGAATCATTAAACATGTGTTAAGAATTTCTGCGTTTTATTTGGATTATATTTTTTCATTCGCCACATCCACAGTTTTACCGCTGAGAAACCAGGGATTTCTACCCTTAAAGAATCTCGGCTGGAATCCGAGAGTAATGATAACCAAATGAATTAGTATAAGGAAAACAGAGAATAGAGAATATTCAATTTTTTTTTATCATGTATTCATTTATATTATATTTTCGTCTACGTAACGTTTCAACGGCTTTCAAGGTGCATTCTAGTCATGTATTAGTGTACTATAATGCTACAATCCATCAAGGTCTTTTACAAGGGCATTTTGACCGCTAGTTTTATTTCTTGGAAATGGAAGATAATTCTGACCAAAATTTTTTTATCTGTTTATTCAACCGCATGGTGGTCTCGTTCTAAAAATAGCTCAAACTAAACTGCGTATGTATGTATGTATGTATGTATGCATGTATCTATCCATCTATCTATCTATCTATCTATCTATCTATCTATCTATCTATCTATCTATCTATCTATCTATCTATCTATCTACCTATATATATATATATACACGCATAGGTGCTGTGTGGTAGGAATCTTCATTCCGAATCACATGGTTTTGTATTTAGTAGAACTGCGTGGCAACTTGCGCAAGTGTCTTCTATTGGCGCGAGCCCATAAAAAGCTTATGAGTGGATTTTGTTGCCGGAAACTAAAAGAAGCCGGTTGTATATGTATATATATATATGTCTCTCTCTCTCTCTCTCTCTCTCTCTCTCTCTCTCTCTCTCTCTGTATATATATATATATATATATATATATATATATATATATATATATATATATATATATATATATATATACAGACAGACACACACGCAAAATATATTGGGGTTTAATTCACAGATGATCTAAACGACTAGTTACTTTCGGTAAGTGCTGTAACGGATTAATAGTGCTCCAAGGTTATACCCGAAACGGTAGTTATGGAGCCAATGCAGGTTTCTGATATAGCGATATATATATATACGCACACAAACACCCGATCACTCACACGTACACACAAATATGTATATATATGTACGTACATACCCATATATTCCATTCTTAAATAATCTATCAATATTTCACGGTCTAATTTAAGAAAAACAGAAAAGTTTCAGATGCGAAACTTTGTTATTTGAATTTCAGGAGTAGATATGTCGAGAGCAATTTATCTATTGCTACAGATAATACATTAGAGAAAAAATATCAGCGCGCTGCAATATTCTTGGGAGATACATTGATATGAAAATATGACGTGAATCTAAAATATAATAAGATATTTGCTTATCATAATATGTTGTACACAATGATTATTGTAGAACATAAAATAGGAATTCATGAGGGATTAATATTTTGATTTCTTTCGTATATACGTTCAGATACCAGCCTGTTTCAAAAATGTCCGTCTGTTAATGTGGTGATTATACGCACGTATAAAACCAAATACTCTTTATCTTCAAGTGTGTTGATGTGTGATAAATATATGTCTGTGTATGCATAATGGAAAGTGGGAAAGAGAGGTGAGTAAGGAAAATGTGAATGTGTGAGAGATAGATTGACAAAATGAGATATTTTGTTGAAAGGAGAGAGAGAGAGAGAGAGAGAGAGAGAGAGAGTAAAAAGATACAGGGTTACCAGCAGGCATGGGTTGAGTGAGTGAAGGAGGGAGGTAGGGAGAGGGAAGGAGAGGGGAAAAGAAAGCGGTAGAGAAAGGTAAAACAAAGAAGGGAGAAGGCAATAACGAAATCGAGGGGAAAAGAAAGCGAGGGATAGAAAGAAAAAAGAAAGAAAGAGAGAAAGAGAGAACGGGAGAGAGAGAGAGATAAATAGAGAAAGAGATAAAGAGAGAGAAATTGAGAGGTCGAGTGTGTAGGTAGGAAGTTCGTTTTATGACTATGCAGTTTGGGGTTCAAACTCTCACCGCGCCCTCTTATCAAGCGAAATTCTATAGAAACGTGGAAACCAGTTAAGATGATAATTCCTGGTGATGGGCGGTGGGTTTAAACTGTTCCTCGATTTGACACCAGATTGGCCATGGTTATTAATGTCCAGGTCCACTCAGTTGCAAACACAATAAATTAAATAGGAGTACGTACTCTTCTTTTATTAACTCAAGCTTTTCTTTCTATCACGTATCGTACACTCCGATATAAAAACATGTGACATATTAATGAAAATCTGTAAATGTACAACCATCCAGATACCTGAGTACCTTATTTTTTCTAATATATATATGTGTAAAGCTGGACCTCTTCCTGTCGAGAGTCCCAGATGAACCTACCTCGTGGCAGGAGGTGCAAATGAGGGTTGCTAAATCAAATTCCATTCTTCACCAAGTGCCACATATTGTAAGAGGCTCCCTGTAATAGAGCTGCATGGCTGCAGCTCTAAGCTGAAACTATAAAAGAAAATATATATATACATGTATATATATATATATATATATATATATATATATATATATATATATATATATATATATAAATGGTACAATAAAACATTCGGACAGATAAGTGATACAAAGGCGGACAAGGGAAACAACAATTAGAAAGAGAGGCAAAAAAAAAAAACGGGTCATTCTTGGTTGTCTTCCCTCAGTCAAACACCAGAAGTCACAACCATTTCGGGCAGTTACTCTTGAGATGGTTCGATCTAGTTGCCCCCAAAAAGTCTAACCTAAGAGCATTATGCCCCTTTTTAAAGAAAGCTAGCGAATGTATACGACAACAAAGAGACAAAAAACAAACAAACAAAATAAAAGGGAGAACATGGTACACAATTATATATATAGTTCATATTTGTATTTGGTTTGCAAGATTCTTGATGTGAATTCGTGTGTTGAAAGAAATACTATTGAACCCTGGCAGGGGCATTAAGCCGGTAATAATAAACACACGCACTGGTTCGGTCCTTAATTGTCGTTGTTAGTTAATGGGTTAGTTACTTCGTTAACCAACTTATCGATTAACCGTTTTTTACTAGTTTTTCAAACTTATATGTTAAACATTTTGGTAAAACAGTTAATCGTTCAGTGTTGTCCTTTCAACAAGCGTGAAGCTAATATACATTTGGTGCACCACATCGTGTTCGTTGCTTTTCACGTTTCTTTTTGATTTTTGAATTGTTTTTTTTTTTTATTTGAATTGATTATTTACTGCACGCTCACACGGACCGTCCTCGTACTTCCGACTGTTTTCGAGTACCTAAATCATGGATTTCGTGTATTCTACCCTTGGGATTCCGTTAGCTTTTAAGTCATTTGTCGTTTCCTCACCTTTGGTATATGTATGTATGTATGTATGTATGTATGTATGTATGTATGTATGTATGTATGTATCTATCTATCTATCTATCTATCTATCTATCTATATATATATATATATATATATATATATATATATATATATATATATATATATATATAACACCATTTGGTAGTGAAGAAATAATAACTAGTACGGGCGTCCTGGGGTTTTGAGGAGTGCAGAATGGATGTAGACTTAAAGAGTACCATGGTCGATTCGTCCAGCTCATGTTTATCAATGCGGTGCCCCAGCATAGCCCCAGAGCAATGACTGAAATGAGAAGAAAGATAAAAGACAAAAGATATATTTGGGGGACTCTCTTTACCCTTTTACTTGTTTCAGTCACTTGACTGCGGCCATGCTGGAGCACCACCTTTAGTCGAGCAAATCGACCCCAGGACTTATTCTTTGTAAGCCTAGTAGTTATTCTATCGGGCTCTTTTGCCGAACCGCTAAGTTACGGGGACGTAAACACACCAGCATCTGTTGTCGAGCGATGTTCGGGGAACAAACAATGAAACACACACACACACACACACACACACACACACACACAGACACACACACATATATATATATATACATATACATTTATACAACGGGCTTCTTTCAGTTTCCGTCTACTAAATCCACTCAAAAGGCTTCGGTCGGCCCGAGGCTATAGTAGAAGACACTTGCCCAAGGTGCCACTCAGTGGGACTGAACCCGGAATCATGTGTTTTGGTAAGCAAGCTACTTACTACACAGCCACTCCTGCGCCTATGTTCCTTATGCACTTCATATGCATAGATCCTTGTTTCCTCTTTGGTTAAACCCGCTACTATCATCCTCCATTATAAATAATCTAACATGTCTTCATCAATCGAATATAATGTATGTGGAGAAGACAGTGTTATAGAAATATGACGGTATATAATGAATTAAGTCATAATATAATATCTTAAAATAATGACTATGTCAAAGCAAACGAAATATTTTGGGAAATAACCGCTGGCCTTTACATATATAATCCCTGGCTGGCAGACTCTGCTGTTATTAGCTTGGTGCTTTAGAAATAACTTTTGTCTCATACACACAAACATAAACACACACAAACACTTCACAGACAATCACTGGCGTACGTTTACACCAAAGAATTATATATAAATTTCAATCTACTTTCATCTCTCATCTATTGGTTTCAAAACGGATTTCTAAGCTAATATAAATACTAGTTTACTTACGGCATTAACACTACTTATATTATCATTTCAGTTATTATTTCTAAAATCTAGATAGTAATATTGCCATCGCTGAGCAGTCAATATGGCACCTATCTGACGCGAGATCAACACTTCCGTTGACGACATTATCACAAAGTTCGGCTGAAATTGAATCTTATGTCTGCGGCATTCATCTTTTCGCTATCAAACCAATCGTATTTTTATAACGCTATTTCTATTTATTACCCTTTCCCCCCCCCCCATCATGTCTCCCCATATCGAATGATCAGTTATTCACTTACAGGGTAGATTTTTGATCTTTCATTTGTTACGAAACTTTTTTTTTTTTGTTTTGAGCATCTTTTTGGAATACATGTATGTATGTATGTATGTATGTATGCATGTATGTACTTACGTATGTACTTATGTACGTAGATATGCATATATATATATAATAATATAAAGAATATATAAATATATGCACATATACATACATATTTGTACATACCTACATATATATGTATATATACATGCATATATGGGTACAGGACATAAAAAAAACGTAGACAAAATGAAAACGAAACATGCAAACATAAAGAACATTCTCTTCATCAGTTGTCACACAAATGAAACTTAAATTAAATTAATGAAAGCGAGTCGGTGCTTGGTAGCAAAAAATATGCCCCTGTGATTAACGTATGCATAAAATGATACATTCGATTTCTAAAGGAAGATTGACCATGTTGCCTTTATGCTATGCAAATATTCATCTATAAGCATTTTCTGTCTGCCATATTTATATATGCTATTTTCTTTTTATCCTTGTTACTAGAAACAGTTATTGGAGTACGGCCGATATAACCTATCGACCTATATTGATAATCATGAAGGGGCTAGGTTACATAGCTTGCACAAGGCCTTTGATTTTTTTTCCGTAGGTGGTGTTGGTACAAACGCATTAGCTGAAAAATGGACACACACACACAAACACAAACACATATATACATATTTACATACACATAAACTTTAACTTCAGATATGTTAGTGACATATTATATTATTAAAAGTAAATTCACTGCAGTTTACTGCAGAGAAATACATTCTCGTTTATGGTAAAATGTGTAAATACAAAAGATGAGACAAGCATATTTGAACTAACCTAGGGTTTGTTTGTTTCCTATCTCTGCTTCTTCCTACTGCCTATGTGTTTGTTCGAACCGGGTGCTCCACGAGCGCAGATCTGTTACTAGTATTGTCTGATTTATTATAAAGCCAAGGCTTGGTCAGCTCAGGATTGCATATAATTTTTAACTCTTTCTGAGGAGGGCATAACTAGTCGGAAACGTGAGCTTATCTCCGATAGACGGTACCTCACAACGGATAACTGTGTATGTGCACATTTGTCAATTAGTGAGAAAATGTTATTGGCGGTAAACTGCAATGGAATTGACTTTAGAAGATAAAATATTTCACATATTTGAGGTAACCAAAAGTTTGTTTACTTCACATCACTGTTTCGCGTTACCAACGTAGGCGTGCACACACACACACACACACACACACACACACACACACACAAACACACAGATATATAGTTTTTAAAGCTTCCGCTCGTTACAAGTTCCTTAGACCACTGAAAACGCAACTAGAATAAAATGGACGCTAGACAGAAGTCAATAGGTGACGACTGGAGGTCATATTGAAGAGGAAAACAAGTTCAGAAGTGCGTGGGAAGAAGTTGGTACTGTAATGTGCTTGACGGCACTTAGGAAGTTGCACAATATACTGAAGAGTACAGGATGCAAGTCTACTTTATATGAGAATAAGTGGGGTACCATATACTAGAGATCTGAGCCCAATTTTTCTTTCACTTTGCAAGCATTTAATATCCCTCAGGTGTGGCTAAACCTCTTCAGAATACTTAGAATTTTAAAAGGGTGAAATGATAAAGTATATATATATAGAGAGAGAGAAAGAGAGAGAGAGGGTGAAACATATGTACTGTCTATAGTGAGCCATGCATATTTTCGAAACTGTTAACTTAAAAAATAATAAGCTATTTCTGTCATATTCATCGCATGTGTATTTTCCCACATGATGGAGTATTCAGTGAGTTCTTTTCTGAACATGATAAGGCATGCTTTGTATTACTAACTCGTCACGTATCACATAGAGGCTCACTCGTTTTCTGTGTGTAGATCTTCGAGCGCAAGTAGAACAGCTCTGTTTATTATGTACGACTCATGAGTGTCTATTGAATCCACCTTTTCTAATCACGGCTCTGTAAAACAACAACATCAGTGCAATGAATGGAAGATGGAAAGATCGTTATATGTAGAGCTATCAGTGAGCAAGAGTTAATGCTATATCAATTTAAATTTACTTTCAATTTCCACAAAGAAATCAACGAATTGGTTGGGCGAAAGCGATAGATATTGCCGAATGATTTAGTTATATAGTTCAAGTAGATTAACCTTACGGAGCACTTAAGTCATTTTTCATCAGATCAAAATAAATAAGTAAATACAACATCGTTTAAACCATTGTAACTCTGTGACACATGGAACTCTAAGTTGCATTCAATGCTAACTATTGAAGCTAGGAGGAAATAGATAAGTAGCAGATTTCAGAGATTATAAATATAGATAACATTTCAAATATACAATTACACAATGTGAATTAATTAAATACTAAACCGTGGGTTAGTAACTTAAATGTGAAATGAACTAATATCTTAAATATATTGACACTAAGCGTTATAGGAGAAATTTTAAAGTTCAAAATTCTCTCCCATATCACTTAGCGAAACGCACATCAGCTGAAGATATGACAATAGACTGTTATCACTTTTAATCTAGCGGCGATAATGTGGCAGCAGATATATCCATGAATTTTCCCATTCAATGCTACCTAACAAGCCGATTGTTTATCAGCAAGAATGTGCAGGGGATGGCAACTGTCATCTACTCGTAGATATTTGAAATGAGAAATGTCATAGTTAGAAAGGTCGCTGAAGCATCGAACGTACACACCCGGAGTTTTCGTTGGCATTTCATATTTTTCATCACTTTAAGCGTTTCCTGGCGTTTGCGTATAGAATTGGTTGGCATCTCACGGTTAATAATGGCTGACTGCTGGTTTGATGGCAGTCGTTTGTTAAAAGTGTTGTGACTCTTGTTCCACAGGCTCTATCTATATATGAAAGTAATCGGAGAATGAAATTCGATTCGAGCCTCACTTCTAGATGCTTGCTTCACACACACACACGCACGCACGCACGCACGCACGCACGCACGCACGCACGCACGCACGCACGCACACACACACACACACATCAGAAACAAACACAGTTATCTATCTATCTATCTATCTATCTATCTATCTATCTATCTATCTATCTACCTATCTATCTATCTATCTATCTATCTATCTATCTATCTATCTATCTATCAGTCTTGCTGTCTCTCAGTCTTTCGATCTAGCTAGCTATTTGTCTGTCTGTCTTTCTGACCGCCCATCTATCTACTTATCTATCTCTCAATGTAACTATCTCTCTACATCTCTATTTGTGCATATTTTTATATATCAACGTGAGCACATCCACACACCTAGACATGCACACGTCCACACGTCAAGGACACCAGCCTCAATCCACACGCACACACTTACTCTCACATACATTCGCACGCGCACTTTCGTTTTGGGATCACCACCACTTTATTATCTCCCCTCCTTCCTAGCTCTGCTGTCTCACCACCTCCGTCCAGCCGGCCAGCCAGCCAGCCAGCCAGGCAGCCTCCATCATCGACCGCTAGCCACTAAAGCTTTTTTTATTGTCTCTCTGTTTATTTTCTCATTTTCCTTTCTGTTGAAGAGCGTAGGCTCGAAACGTAAAAGACTTTCTCATCTTCACATATTCCTTGTTTATACACCTGTCTTCGTCTTTTTTTGTAGATTACCACCATATATATATATATATATATATATATTACTTCATATGTAAGCAAGCATAAGTTCGTTTTTGGAGCGCTGAAGTGTATTGTCGTACAAGTACAAAAAAATATTTTTTCAACCATGGCTGGTTGCTGACAGATTTTTCTGCTCTGTAAGGATTTTATCCTATACACGCTGTTCTATCAGAAATTACGCGTTGAAAAATATATCTTTCTACTTGTATGGATCTACACACAAAGTTAAATATTTCTATGATCATCTGTTTTCAAGCTTATAAATATTTTAGTTCAGACACAACTAATTACGGGAAACATCGAGAAATATTTCGTTCGATATTTGTGCGTATTCTCGGTCAATGAGAACCTTCAGTTCGTCGACCGTTGCCATTTTAGTGCTGTAAACTTTATCTTTTAAGAATTGCCATAAAAAATGTTTGGTGGTGTTGCTCCGGGGAATACGGAAGGTATTCTATTGAAGCTGCTCAACAAATCCGCCTGTACTACAAAACCCCATCAATAGGGGACCATACACATCTGTGGTTGTGTAGAGATGCACCATCTTGCGTGAAATAAAGCTTCTCATTTTGAAAGACTTCTTGAATGCTTGACCTGACAAATTGTAGCAGTAAGTTCAAGTCAATGGGATCAGTCACAGTACGGTAAGAAAAATGGCTAATACTTTTATTGAAATGACACAAGTCACTGAAACTCCTGATAAATTAATATGATGTCTATCTAATATATCTAAATTACTAAGATATTTTTCTGTAAGTGTAGAAACGTATATTTAAGAAGCGAAATGAACAAACATAAATCTATATTCTTCTTACTAAAATGACGTCTCCTGAAACACTGCAATCTTTAATATATAGTAATTGCTTAAATATCGTCGTCTTATAATTGGTCTCTTAAATAACCAAAATATGACATACAAATGAATATTTATTGTTTAATGACTGAACATTTTTTTCATCTAATTCAAATTAAAATACTCAGTTTGTTTCTGACACGTTTTTATGTACAGAGGAACAAACGCTTGCGTCTGCTTCAAACCGCGTCTTATGAGGCCGGAGATTACCCAGATTCTCAAGTCTTTTAAGCTGGGAGTAAAATGCACACCTACGAATGGTACAAAATTATTATCCACGTAACATTGGTAATTACTTTCAGCTGATTGTAATGAAGCAACATAAAATGAAGTGTCTTGCTCAAGGAAATGACACACTATCAGTCCAGAAACGAATTCAGGGCTATTGATAGTGATCACTATGCTAAGCCTCGCGCCTTCATTCACATAAATGATAATTATTCATAAATAATAATCAGCGCGAAGAAAGCATTAATTATTGAAAAATATTATCTTAGCTACGTAGCTGAATACTATAAACTTCATTAGTCAGCTTCATCAAATTTCTTCTTAGGTCTCAACTTGTACGTCTTTAATTCGAAACGCCACCACAAAAGAGAACAACAAAAAAACTGGTTATAGGTGCAGGAGTGGTTGTGTGGTAAGTAGCTTGCTTACCAACCACATGGTTCTGGGTTCAGTCCATCTGCGTGGCACCTTGGGAAAGTGTCTTCTACTATAGCCTCGGGCCGACCAAATCCTTGTGAGTGGATTTAGTAGACGGAAACTGAAAGAAGCCCGTCGTATATATATATATATATATATATATATATATATATATATATATATATATATATATATATATGTATGTATATATATATGTGTGTGTGTGTGTGTGTGTATGTGTGTGTGTCCGTGTTTGTACCTCGCCATCGCTTGACAACCGATGTAAATGTTTACGTCCCCGTAACTTAGCGATTCGGCGAAAGAGACCTATAGAATAAGCACTAGGCTTACAAAGAATAAGTCCTGGGGTCGCTTTGTTCGACTAAAAGCGTTGCTCCAGCATGGCCGCAGTCAACTGACTGAAACAACGAACGAAAAAAGAAAAGAATATATATATCAATATATATATATATATATATGTGTGTGTGTGTGTGTGTGTGTGTGTGTGTGTGTGTGTGTGTGTGCGTGTGTGTTTGTGTGTCCATGTATATGTTTATATATACGCACACACTCACACACGCGCTCTTGTATGCAGTTACATAAACATTCTTCTATGTCAATATCTCAATAGCCAGAGATAGTGTATTGCAGTTTCGTATTGGAAACAATCGCGTAACTACAATAATGAATTATGTGAAATATACATAAGTTGTAGATGGATTTAGTTGGTTGGATTCAGCACTGGTTGGTGTACGTTGTGTCTAACTCGGATAGATGAAAATCACGTTCTGGTAGCAAGGGATTTCAATTGAAAACAAAGAGCAAAACTAAATTCCGCCAGTTACGTTACTGTATCATCAAGTCAATTACTCCCTTCTTGTGTATTATTAGTAACTGGTTACTCACATAAGATGGTGAACCAAAACCAAGGATTATTGGATTTAAGTAAACTTTATTGGATTATTATTAGATTTAAATATTTTTGGAATTAAGTAAACTTCGTGAATATTTGACATTGTTATATGTGATTTTTAAGGTACCTGAAAGGACATTCTCTGCGTGGCGTGGATCGGGTTCCTTTTCTAGAAATTAATGTTGTACTATCCGTATGTACACGTCATACTTCAATTACGTGACTGCATTTGGTTGAATATGAATATTGGGTGTTAGAATTAGCGTGTTGTTTGGTAGTTAGTTATGTCTCTCGAATTGTTTGTTGGACGACTAAAGACTAATTTATTGAGTGTATATGAATATTACATCTAAAAGGTCACTCGGACCGAATGGTAACTTATAATTACGACGGCATAGGAATTAAAGTGATTACTTTATAGCTAGGCTCCTATGCAGAGAAAGAGGGAATTGTAAAAGGAAAACTAGTGCCTTACTGTCTAATAACGTGAGATTTCATACGGATAAGTGAATCAGAGATGTAACTCATTGATGACCATCAGCAAGTCAGAAATAAGACGTTTAATACGCAAACCTCAAGGGAACAGAGCGACAGAACATATATGTGTGTGTGTGTGTGCGCATGCGTGCGTGCTGGACTTTGTATCAGGCCATCTGTTAATGCATGTTGCTATGCTAGGAAATGATAATACTACTTTTTTTTCTGAATATGGGCTGGGGTATGCGTGTTAGACGATAATTTGATTTGTTGAAGCCAATTACGAAACAATGGTAATTTATAATGAAAAGTAAAGAAGCAAAAATCTATGAAGACATATTAAAAACGAAGTCCGAATACAAACCTCAATCTAAAGATAATATATATAATTTGTTGGCAAGGCCAAACAATATAGTTATCTATTATCCTGTTTTGGAAAGTCGGCCAGGTTTTACTATATCTTAAAGAAAAGACTATTGTCTCCACATATTCTAATCGAACTTATATCGAACAGTACAACATAATCATCGCCCATATATTAAATTCCCTATAAGGTCATCATCGGTTGGGACATTGCTTACGACAAAAGGGAAATTAAGAAAGATTGCTGATTAAATTTTACCGACCATTTCTGGTGAGTGGAAATATACAGGCCAGTTATTTATTCACTTGTATTGTTATTGGTTAATCGATGGCATGATATTTCGTTCTGTTAACAGGGATAATGCATTTCGAAAAACAACGGAGTTCACACCACCATATTTAGGTTCCGTTGAAAATAAAAGGCTTCGTTCATAATAGAATTCCTGCTTTGCATATTGGTATCGAACGTGCTAAAGTAAAGCTAGGTTTAAGTTGTGTTACATCTCAGGATAAGTTGCGATTATTATTTGTATTCATTTCACTTATCTTACTAATCAATATGTTCCATTCCTTTAAGTCGGTGAGTTGGAAGAATCGTTAGCGCGCTGGGCAAAATACGTAACGGTATTTCGTTCATCGTTACATTCTGTGTTCAAATACCGCCGAGGTTCACTTTAACTTTCATTCCTTCGGGGTCGATAAAATAAGTACTAGATGAGTACTGGGGTCGATATAATCGATTTACCCCCTCCCGCGGAATTGCTGGTCTTGTGCCAAAATTTGAAACTAGTATCTCCCATTCCTATTCTCTCTACAAATATAAGCTCGTATTCTGACGAATGATTATTGCATTTACTGGCGAGAAGAGCTTGGTAGACAAGATTTACGGCCGAGAGAAATTTGTAACCAGACTGTTACATTCTAAACAGGATGCAATTGTAATACATAAAAAGCAGCAAAGGTATAGGAGACCTTCCACATGATTATTTCAATTGTTACAAAAAGCTCCCAAATTTACATCAACGGCCTTACTAAAAAAGGAACGACGCTTTTGTTAATTTGCTTTCAAACGCAGTACTGTATCTGGCAGTAATGCCACTGGGTGAAAGTAATTTACCACAGATTTCCTCAATCATGATCACTCCCGGCTCAAATAAGGTTGTGTGTGTTATAAATTCGT
>NC_142931.1:14490405-14505405 GCF_046866305.1 Octopus bimaculoides | reverse complement strand
GTGTTTCCATATTGTGTTTCTTATTCGAGTGTCTGTCCGTTTAATTCCAGATTCTCTCGAAACATTACGTCACTATCACTACACCTAATCCGCTCTCTCTCTTTCTTTCTGTAAGCTGCATCTGCATATGTGGTTCTCTTTTTCCTTTACTGTCTTTCTTTCAAATTATTTCTTACATTATCTTTCGTCCGCTCTCTATATATCTCCTTCGATTTCCACATTCATTCATTTCTCACATTCCATCTCTCACTCTTACGTTCTCTGCTTGTCTTTCTCCACTATTCAATCGAGCCTCGTGTTGCTTTTCAATAAATCACCCTTTTGCCCTTTGCCATTCTTAAAATGTCTACACTGTTTCGCCTTGTCAATTCTCTTTCTTAACTCATTTTCCACAAACTCCCGTCACCTTCCCACTTCTACCTTCCTAATTTAATAATGCCAAACCTACTACACACACTTCAATATCTTGAAATTAACGGAACATAATCCCTGGCCTCCTATCTGTCATGGCCGCCATGAAGAACTCGTTCCACACTGGTAAATAACACAGCTGAGAAAACAAGTCGATTAAGTCAAACACAACGGCTATTTCACAATATCCTGGGAAATGATCTCAAATTTCAAATTGCATTTCGTATTTATTCAGTTTGTGTTGCTTTATCTCTCGATTTTCTCATCATTCTCTCATTTTAGTTTTTGTCTGATTTTTTCCCCAGTTATTTATATTTTGTTTAATTAGTTTTTTTTTGTTGGTTTTATTTTTCTTGATTTTTCTTCGTGTTTTCTGTTTCATTAACATATTTGTCTTCCATCTTCGCTCCCTTCTACAATCCGTTTCGTTATCCGGAAACATCGATCGTTGTTACCATTAAAACCGCTGCCACCAAACATTATAATGTTTCAATACCGCATTGACAACATTTTTGTAATATCTGTTCTTTTAGCGTTTTTAATTTCGTATTCTACTGCTGCCATTATTACCAGCCACTAACCACTTTCGATAAAGGATGTTGCTTTGCTTGACCGATAAGCGGTTGAGTTACAACTCAAAGATACGAGACCGTAAGAATCCTCATTGTAAAACACTGCTATAATCTTGCGTTTCAAAGAGGTTACGAATATAAATATTTAACTGTTTGTTTGTTATTGCTATAGAGATGGAAATATTCTAGCGATACTAATGATGAGTTTTAGAAGAAGCAAACCTATAATTTAAGCAACTTTTCTTTTTATTATTATAAGGACAAAAAATATGTCTGCTGTATAAGAACACGAGGTGTGAGTGAATGACATTCATTCTGTTTTGAACTGGATTATTTATGTACGTAAAAAAAAAAAAAGAAATGCCTGTTGAGGGATAATCATGAAAATGTAAATGGGTTTTATTTAATATATTAGTAACGACTATGTTTCGAGAAAACTATTTGATTACACGATCATTTCCTTCATTGGAAATTTTCGTATTTGAACTATAATAAATTGATTCTTCTCGTTATCACATTCGAACTAACATTTGCATAACAATAGAATAATCAGGTTCCCCGTATCTCTTTTCTTAAATGATTCAAGAATTTCTATTTTTCTACTTTTACACTTGGCTCTTCAAATTTAATATCCTGTCATGAATTACTTGCCAGCACTAATTAAGTCGTGGCTGCGTGTGGCCTAGTGGTTAAGGGATTGCACTCACTATCGCAACGTCGTGGTTTCGATTCACAGACCGGTGTTACGACCACGAGCGTTCCAGTTGATCTGATCAGCAGAACAGCTTGTTCGTCGAATTAACGTGCAAGTGGCTGAGCACTCCGTAGACACACGTACTGTTAACGCAGTTCTCAGGATGATTCAACGTAACACAGCATATGACAAGGCTGACCATTTGAAATACAAGTACTCCTCATTTTCGCCATCTCAGTGGCCTGAAAGTAAAGTGTCTTTCTCAAACGGACCAAACAATCGTTAGCCGAATAAGATTACTGTTAAGCCACGACCTTTCGCTCTTAAGTGAAGCACTTCGTTTCACGCTGTCGCAGTTCATTCACATGTAAATAAGTAATTCTGCGATGGACTAGCGTCCCGTTCACAGGAGCAGTTGCCACCTCGGCCATGGAAACTGAGAAAGTATGGTCTTACGAGTCTAGGAACATACCTAGGCATCATTCTTATTTCTTTACTGCCCACAAGGGGCTACACACAGAGGGGACAAACAAAAACAGGCAAACGGATAAAGTCGATTACATCGACCCCAGTGCGTAACTGGTACTTATTTAATCGACCCCGAAAGGATGAAAGGCAAAGTCGACATCGGCGGAATTTGAGCTCAGAACGTAGCGGCAGACGAAATACTGCTAAGCATTTCGCCCGGCATGCTAATGTTTCTGCCAGCTCGCCGTCTTATTTTTTTTTACGCGGATAGCCTCGCTCTTCATCACCGGCGAGCCGAGTGATCCCCCGTCCAGAGAGGGATCACCGAGGCATCATTCCATTATACAAACTTTCAGTTTTATAGAGGAGACTAGTAGTTGTGATGTTCAAGCCTTAACGAGTGTAATAAATGAAATGTAATCTTCTCACAATAGAATGGCCTACTGGTTTGCTTAAGTATCTCGTTTCCAGTTTAAGGTGATCCCTCAGAAATGAAATACATTCTACTACTTTAATGTCATGTATTAATATTTCAATTATCCTCGAATCAAATCACCAGCGATGCCGTAAGTTCGATTCGGAATCAACAGCTTTAAGAAAAGAAACTTTGCCAGACGCGTTAACGTGCCATTTTTTGTAAATGTCAACAGTATTGCTAATGTTAGTACTGAAAATATTATTGTAATGCATACGCCAGCAATGGAAGGTTGGTCCCTTGATGTCGGAATTGAGCAAATATTGACTACAAGCTGAGAACTACGAAGCGTCAACGATCATTTCCCAAAGTGGGATTAATCTCCTAATGAGAGAAGTGACCCGTGGTATTTGCAGTGACATAAAGCGCCATTCAGCATAGCACACACACACACACACACACACACACAGAGAATAATTATGAATATATATATATATATATATACGCACACACACATATATATACGCAAACACATTTATATACACACACATACATATATATATACACATATATATTTATACATATGTGAATACAAACATATGCTTGTATATATATATATATATATATATATATATATATATACAAATTTATTATATATATACTGTATATATATATATATAAATATATATATATATATATATATATATATATAAATATATATATATATATATATATATATATATATATATATATATATATATATATATATATATATATATATATAAATATAAATATATATATATATATATATATATATATATATATATATATATATATATACAAGCATAGTTGTATATGCAATAAGTATGTGTATGTGTATGCTTGTGCGTGTGGGTGTGTCCGCGTAGGTGTGCGTGTGTATGTGTGTATGCGTGCGCGCACACGTTTATAAATTGATATTAAATCCATATCATCACGTGGCAGAATTTAATTAGCGAGCCAGAATAGACATTGAAACTTGTGCTACGATCTGTTGAAAACACTAACCTGAAGCTGTCATTAGACAACGTTACAGTTTTTTACCGTAACAATTATCTATAATTTGCCTATAATAAAGAAGATCTTCAAAGAATATAGTGCAATGGAGGTCTTTAGAATCCGAGAAAGACAGTTCTGCTATTCTTGGCTCAACAACATGCACAGGTGATTTGTTCGTGTTGCACATCAGTTTATGTCCTGCATCAAATTGACACCGGTACAAGTGCATGGTTCATCACACGTAGATTTTTTAGTTCGTTTCGGACACTCGAGTTCCTGAATTTCAGAGCTTCTGTAAAAGTGTGCCGAACGGAAACATTACATCCATAAACAACAACATCAACAACAACAACAACAACAACAACGAACAAATATAAAAATGTCACATGCACATTCATTAATACTAGGAGTGTTTCCACCGCCGCGGCTGTAGAAAAGAAATCTCTCATAGCATGGAGAATTACCACCATCAAATATCGCAGCACCACCACCATCACCCATTGCCCAGATGAATTTTCTAGAGTATTTTCCTTAGAGAAGATATTTAAAAAGTCACTTGCTTCTCTTCCCAGGAGCATCGTCTGCCTGTTGAGATTCGTGTCAGTCATAAGTCATTTTATTCGGATAACTTCTTTTCTTCGAACTGCTGTTTTCTGTTACTAATTTTCATCGTCCCTTTTTCCTCTACTGTATGATATTCAGTCCTTTATGTTTGTTATTTTGTTAATCCATTTCTTCATCTTTTGAATTTGCAGGATTATTATTTTCTTTATTGACCTAGAACATTTTCAGGGAACAAAGTTTTATAAAATCTCGGTCGGTACTTGGCGAACGAGAAGATGGTAAGATGTGCCGCCAGATAGAAGCTTCTTCTTGATTTTCATGTTTGCCTCGATCAATGGATACAATTTGTCGCGTTTTTCAAAAATTACATTAGTATTAATGTCTCAGTGCACCGAGTATGTCGTCTTTTTAGTCAAAGGTGTGAGAATTTTCGTTTACTTCCTGTAATATTTATATAAAAAAAAAGGTTTCTAAAAATAATCTTCTTGGAGCCGACAATCTAAACAAAATGTCAAGCAGAAACCTTCTCCAACGGAAGAAATAAATGCAATAAATAAAATAAATAAGTAAAAGGTTTTACATTGGTATCAAACATAAACTGGAAAATATCATAAATGAAAATAGGAACATTTAAAAAGCAGGATGATGTATCAGCTGTCTCTTATAAAAAACAGTTTATATATAAATTCTTGCAAAACAACAAGAGTATTATAGCGACAACATAATTTTCGCCATGTTTGCAAACGTCGCATCAAACAGGAAACAGATTGAGTTTAATATTTTCGTCTTGGAGACCGAAGTTCGGTAGAACTTTATTGCCAAAACTCTCTCCCTTTTATTCTAGAATTTATTTTCCAAAAAGTGGTAAAGAAAAACGTTGATACACGTGTTCGTCAATGAAATAGGAGTGACCTTCTATGTACCCTCTAAAAATCCATTGAAATAAGTTCTAGCCAAAGTATGAGTCAATACTCATCCGAGCAACATGTGAAACGTGTGTTACTCTGCCTCTGTTTCGGCATTGAGGCCGTAATGAGGCTTTAATCAGACAAAGGCAGTTTTGAGGTTTTAATCAGACAAAGGCCGTAATCAGACAAAGTAATGAGACAAAGTGCAGTGATATGAATCAAAACCACCAATACCTTTACAGCTCAGTATATTTTTCAACGTAACACCAGGACGATATTTAAAGGCGCTGCCGAGGATATAAACTCCTGGTGTATTTTGGCACAATATTAATGGATTGCGAAAAAAGTAGTGACGAGGCCCCGATATGCGGTAGTTGCCAGTGTGGACTGTAGAGACTGAATGATCATGCAAAGCCACAAAAGCTGCAAAAGCTACAAAAAAGTAAAACAAAAGATATTTTCCAGAAACGTGCGCATTCGTCGGCGCAAAATTCGAACACTGATAGTAACGGTTAAAGGTAGAGGCGTTAAAAGAAATATAAAAAGGACGACAAAAAAATTTAGGGTGCTTAAGATGATTTCTAGGGTCGGTTCCTTCCGCTATTAAAGTGCTTACTATGTAAATATGGGGGCTTTTGGCTATCGTAGTTGCGTGGAATGATTATTTTAATGAAAAATAAAAAAAAGTATGTTAGGTTTATACTAATTTACTGAGGTTATTTGTTTTAACATCTCTCAATACGCAAAGTTCAAATCTACACGAAATTCGTTTTTCTATTCTACCCGTTTTAATGGCCGATAAATTAACAAATAATATACCTGTAATTGTTAATTGTCTATATCCGTTCTCTCAATATTTAGCCCATGCGCAAATAACGAAAATATTAATATCACACCCAAACTAGAAGTAGTTTTTGACTAACATATTTCACAAAACATTAATTACGATGTTATATTTTACATTACATGTAACTTATATATACGTGTGTGTGTGTGTGCGTTTGTATGTAACTTATTTATGTATGTACGTATATATATATATATATATATATATAATTATATATTTTCATGTATTTCTATATATATATATATATATTTATATATATATGTACATATATTTCTATATATATATACATATATATATATACATATATATATATACATATATATATATATATATATATATATATATATATATATATATATATATATATATATATATATATATATATATATATATATATATATACACATATACATATACATATATGTATATATATATATATATATATATATATATATATAAATATATATATATATATATATATATATACATACATATATATATATATATATATATATATATATATATATATATATATATATATATATATATATATATATATATATACATATATATATATGTATATATATATATACATGCATATATATATATATACATATATATATATATATATATATATATATATATATATATATATATGTATATGTATGCGTATATATATATATATATATATATATATATATATATATATATACACATGTATAAACGTACACAATAACCATGTCTATATTAGATAAATAGCTAAATAGACGTTTAGAAAGTGAGGTTGATATTAAAACAAAATAGCAGCCGATATGAATATTATAACAATAAGAGATTGTGTGTCTAAAACAACAATAACTGGTCGCAGTAGAGGGACAGAGGCTCTGGAACAAAAACGGAATAAATATGAACCAAAATAATAAATACATAAAAATCTGCAGAGAACACAACTCATTATTAAGCAGACGCGGCGATAATATGGCAGCTGGTAGAATGAGAAGGAAAATATTAGAATAAATATAATAAATTGTAGGAAGAAAAGCTGGATAAAAACAAAGGAGAATATACACCAAATATCATAACAAAGGAAAGATAAAAATGAAAAATATTAACAAAGAAATTTAATATATCATTAGATTGGAGGAGCAGAGAAAGAGAGGAGAGAATAAAAAATGTAAGAACGAAAGGATGAATTATTAAACCGAAGAGATATGAATGTCGAACGAACAAGCTAGAAATGAGAGAATGCTTGCGAAAATAGTAGGTGCCAGTCAGGCGGCAAGGAACTGGAATGTTTGCGCGTCATTTCCTCACAGTTTCGTCACGTCACGACGTCTGGATATTTCGGTATCGATTAAATGGACGGTTTCATAAACTAAGCCAGCTGGGTGGTGGCGATGGTGGTGGTGGTCGTGGTGGATTATTGGCGAAGAGGGAGGGAAGGGAATGTTTGTGTCGTTTGTGGTGGTTGTGATGATGTTTTGCGGTGGCAGAGGTGATTGCAATGGCGATACATGACATATGCTACTTAATGCATATCCTCTGTTCACTGACACCGACAAATTTTCTAAGTCTACAGCATTGAATTAAATGGATTTATCTGTTTTAGATGCCAGTGAAGTTAAACGTTAGATTTCGTGGTGGGACATAATGAACAACTGACTACATCATGTCTATGCCTTTATCTTGATGAATTTTCCTCTATTAAATCAGTAGAAAACAAACATCTAATAAAACACACACAACAGAAGCGAAACCTGTTTGAAGACATCTACGTCTGATAAGGAACACCAACATCGGTAATTTATTCAATTTAGATTTATTTTAAATTTTCTCGTCTAATATTTGTTTTCGTTCTTTGAATTCATTTTCATGAAAGGGTGTCGCCGTAATTTTCCTCTGACAGCAAGTAAATCCTGGTTTCTAATCTCTTGCTGAAGTTATCTGCTAAAATGTGATAATTTATTTGTTCTCCGATTGAGATACAGATAATGTAAGTACATAGACGTTCACTTAGGAACACGTAATTCTGTATATTAAACAAAGTTTTAGATTTTTCCGAAAATTTCATATAACGTTGCTTTGCAGAAAGAACCTGTCTAAACATTCCAACATCTATTGGTTCCTACCAGATTATAAACCTGGTTGTAGATTTATGATGTAAGGCAAGAAATTAATCATCTGCCGAGCAATGCCTCAATATATCGGCCACAGCAAGGGTTGCCTCATCTTTACGACTTAAATTTGTCAGATCGACTTAAGAGAATGTTCGCATTTTCTATATCGAAACATACAGTACATGGTGAAGAATGTCATATATTTTCTGTGTGGGTCCTATGCATTGTTTCCGAAGATAATTGAACGCACTATTTACATTATAATAAGGCAGTAAGTTAGCAGTAATTCGTAGAGCATGGGAAAAAATGCCTTGCAGTATTTTCCCCTCTCTGTACGTTCTTTGTTCAACTCAGAAATCAATATTATCATTTATCCCTCTGGAGTCGATGAAAAAAGTGCCATTAAAGATTAGTGGAATGGTATCGACTCCTTTTCTCCTATTCTGTTCTTGTGTCTATACTCCTGGTCTTGTGCCTATATCAGGAACAACTTCTATTCCATTCTATTGAGGTTTTACACATGAAAATGTATAGCATTAAATAATAATTGTGTCTACGTTGAGTTCAAGTGTAGGAATTTTAGATGAAGGAAAAAGTAGTCATGTGATATTGACTCGAGTAATAGACTCATTGAGAGAAAAAGAATGCCAGGGAAGGTTAGCTTCGACAGGATTTGAACTCAGAATGCAAGTAGTTGAAACAATAACCGCATAGAACTTTTGGGAGAGGGGATGATTCAATTACATCGACGCCAGTGTTGAACTGGTATTTATTTGCTCGACCCTGAAAGGATAAAAGGTAAAGTCGACCTCGGCGGAATTTGAACTCAGAACGTAACGGAAGACGAAATACTGCTACGCATTTCGCCCGCGTGAAAACGATTCTGCCAGCTTGCAGGCTTGAACAAAAGAGTATCTGATTGTAAGTTAAGCACAAAGACAGAAATTTTGAGTGCGAGTGAGCTGAGTTGATTATATGGACCGCAGTACTTTACTGGTACACTAATTAATCGACACGAAACGAATGATAGGCAAAGTTGAACCCGGAGGAATATCAGTTCAGTTGGTGAAAAGACTTTGGCATTTCATCGATATTCAAAAGATCCTGCCAATACTCTATCTTAAAATTATTATTGTTTTATTACAGTTCAAGGCGGTGAGCAGGCAGAATCGTTAGTAAGCCTAAGGAAATGCTTACCAGTAATCCATCTGTTTTTACGTTCTGAGTTCAAATTCCGCCGAGGTCAACTTTGCCTTTCATCCTTTCAGGGTTAATAAATTAAGTATCAGTTGCGTACTGGATTCGATCTAATCGACTGCCCACCTCCAACAAAATTTCGGGATTTGTGCCTGGAGTAGAAAAGAATATCTGCGCATACGAAGGCGGCGAGTTGGTAGAAACGTTAGCACGCGGGGCGAAATACTTCGCGGTATTTCGTCTGTCTTTATGCTCTGAGTACCAGTTACGCACTGGAGTCGATGTAATCGGCTTAATCCCTTTGTCTGTCCTTGTTTGTCCCCTCTATGTTTAGCCCCATGTGGGCAATAAAGAAATAAGAAACTTTAGCACGACGGGCGAAATGCTTAGCGGTATTTCGACAGTCTTTACGTCTTAAGTTCGAATTCCACCGAGGTCGACTTTGCTTTTCATCCTTCCGGAGTCGATAAATTAAGTACCTGTTGCGTACTGGATTTGATCTAATCGACTGGCCCCCTCCCCCAAAATTTCGGGCCTTGTGCCTAGAGTAGAAAAAAATATTGTTTTCTTTAAGGTTCAGGGCGGCGACCTGGCAGAACCGTTAGCAAATCGGGCGAAATGCTTATCGGTATTTCGTCTGCCGTTACGTTCTGAGTTCAAATTCCGCCGAGGTCGACTTTGCCATTTATCCTTTCGGGGTCGATAAATTAGTACCAGTTACGCACGGGGTCGATGTAATCGACTTAATCCCTTCTCCAATATTTGAGGCCCTGTGCTTCTAGTAGAAATAATTATTTTACTATAGATCTAAGTTAATTATTATTTCTAGACGATGTATAAAATGGCAACTTTGTTCCTCTGTCTGTTCTTATCTACTTATGAGCAAGTATTCATGACGTCAGTTTCTACACTATATTCTGTAGATAAATTGGTACCTGTCTTTAGTCTAAAAGTTACTAATAAGATGAACTGGGCAACAAGAAGACAATTGAAGTAATATCTGGTAAATATTAACCGTTTTCTCTTAAGTAGTACGTTTACGGTTCATTCATGTCTTTTTGTTTAATTCGCATAGACATAAATTCATAACATGACTACCTGCTGAGTTTTCCTGTGCTTTACATTATTCAATATCTTCTTCAAATCAACAAAATTTAATGTCACAGAACATTCTGTCTCGGTAGTTGTTCATGTTGTCTTCCTATGATCGGTTGGTTATAGGGTCGTTAACCCACCGGACAAAATAATTACCAGCATTTCGTTCGTCTCTAAGTTCAAATTCTACCGAGGTTGACTTTACTTCTCAACCTTTTGGGATCGATGAAATAAATACCAGTTGATACTAGAGTCGATCTAATTAATTACGTCCCACCCCTAGATAATTCCAGGCCTTGTTCCTCTAGGACAAAGGATTATTTTTGGTACCCTCATTGATCAGTTTCAGGTCAGTCGCTCTTGAGTAAACAAACTATGTAAAACATTCTAGCCCTGATGAGTATATTCTACCCAGGAAAAAATTCTTTAATGTGTATTTTATAAGGTGGTAAATTGTGATCTGTAAGAAATTTAATTATTTTTTTACAGTCAAAGAATCATACAGTTCCCTATTTGTACTTTCAATGAGCGTGGTGAAAATGTGTAGTAAACCGACTCGGAATCGTATTGGATTTGCCAAGGTACTTGATAAGAACTGGTGTGTTGAGACAGATTTTATTGCACCTCGGGTGGGTAGTTATGGCAATAATAAAGACACACATTGGTTCCATTTCACATTTTCAATTTTATTTGTTAAATGGTGAAAATGTGTAAAATAGAACAAATGCGTGTATTTATTAGTGACACATTGGCCACCCCTCGAGATGCAACGCTAAATCTATTACCATTACAATAACAACATTTTCTAAACAAGTAACTCTTTTACCCTTTTACTCTTTTATTTGTTTCAGTCATTTGAATATGGCCATGCTGGAGCACCGCATTTTAGTCGCGCAAATCGACCCCAGGACTTATTCTTTGTAGGCCTAGTACTTGTTCTATCGGTGCCTTTTGCCGAACCGCTAAGTTACAGGGACGTAAACACACCAGCATCGGTTGTCAAGCGATGTTGGGGGGACAAACACAGACACACAAACACAAACTCATAGACACACACACACACACACACACACACACACACACACACACACACACACACACACATACATATATATATATATATATATATATATATATATATATATATATATATATATATATATATATATACACGACGGGTTTCTTTTCTCCACGAGTTTGTAGATTTTTTAAAAAAACGCTTTTTTTTTGCAAAACACTTCATTTCATATTGATCCAGTTCACTCAGCTGGAATAAATAATTTATCCCGCGACGGATCGACGTCCCATCCAGGTAGGGAATATACACAGCATGGAAACCGGGAAAATGACACAACGGGTCCATATGACTCGGGAAAGAACTTTACTTTTTCCCCAATAATAAACTATTACACAACATTATCTGATTCCTCTTATCCGCTTCATTCTGCAAATGAATTCCATTCCTCAAATATATCCTGTACATCGGAATGTTCCGTCGTTATTACTATCACGCTGGTCATATTCGAAGTCTCTGTAGTGTTTTTTAATGACAACAAGTTTCTACTTTACATCTGGATCTACGGGTTTTTTTTTTTTTACCATTTCTCGAAATGTTTATCTGAGTCATATGTCTGTGTGAGATTCATCAGTTTTTTTTTTCGAAAAATTCCTAAAAATTCTTAAACGTCCATTCATATTCACAGATGGTTTTGATCTTGTCAGTGTCATTGTAAACTTGTAACATTTCTTTAAATATTTAAAAGCTTTGGCAGTAATACTTGATACAGTCAAAACATTTATGGAAATATTTTCTTGACATTTATTAATTTTAAAAGTGTTCTTTGTAAAAACAAAACAAACTATACACACACACACACACACACACATACACACACACACACATACACACACACACACACACACACATACACACACACACACATACACACACACACACACACACACATATATATATATATATATATATATATATATATAAATATATATATATGTTCGTGTGGGCGCGCGTTTTGTAAGTGTGTGCGACTATGTTGATCTATATATGGAATTAAGATCTACGAGGTGTAATGCTTGGCGCTTTAATAACATATATAAAGCTATAACATACAAGTCAATATCGTCAAACAATGTTGTTGTACATAAAAGAATCTACAACAATCATGAATAACAAAATAATATGAAGCTTTAGAATGTTGTCTGAGAACCTGTCTACATCCGCCATAATCTAATATATCCTAAGACATAAATGAAACAATTATCTATCAATGGCGAATATTTATATTTTACATATTAAGACAGAAATTTATACAATTTGTGTATTAAATTAGAATTATTATGATATGTACCAAAAGTGTCCATCATTTTCAACAAGAAAAGCTGGAACAAACCAGTTGTTCTATTCTTTTGTATCCAGAATTTAGAAAGACGTGTTGACAACGGCAATAAAATTTCAATAAGTTATGTAATTATCGTGAAATTGTTCTTTATAGGCTTCGTTCTTAATTGAAGTGAATATATTTTCTTTCATTGAATGTAATTACATTTTACTTTGAGCAATGCATAAGTTTCATATATATATATATATATATATATATATATATATATATATATATATATATATATATATATATATATATAGATATATCTTTGAATATCAGACATTGATATATATATATATATATATATGTATATCACACAATGTAACTATCTTTGACTATCACACAATGTATTAAATATGCTTGTGTATTTATGTGTATATATATCTCTATCTATGTCTATCTATCTATCTATCTATCTATCTATCTATCTATCTGTCACGTCTCTCTCTCTCTCTCTCTCTCTCTCTCTCTCTCTCTATCTATCTATCTATCTTTTCTTCTATATATGTGTGTGCCCGTATGTGTATGACTGGTTATTTATCTGACATACAAGTGATATGTTCATGTAGATACTTCAGAGAATAATAAAACAGGTTTGTTTAATATAATATAGTGCAATATTTATCGTATTCATAAACAAATTTATATGAATTATGTTTTGTAATAATTACTATATAAAGGATTTGTTGGTTAAAATTTCGTCATATAGAAAATTATTTTGTAAGTCAATTTTCGAAGCTTCCAATTCCTGTAATATACAGTTCTAGATTTAAGAGATGAGGAATTATGTACATTATTTACATTATTTATATTCGACGGATATATGGCGTAGTTGTTAAGAGCGCGGGCAGCTAATCCCAACATTCCAAGTTCGATTCCAAGCAGTGACCTGAACAACAACAACAACAATAATAATAATAATAATAAACCCAGGTTCGAAATTTCCCCAAGGCACCTGAAGAAGGCTGCTGGGTATATCAGCCGAAAAGTTGTGTTAACAACAAACAAGATTAGGACAAATATCCGTCGAATGTAAATAATGTAAATAATATCGGGTAATATATTTAGTAGATGCCGATGCCATGTATATTAATTGGGTGTTGGATACATTTCAAACTACAGAACAGTGCTTTCCGAGATTAAGCTTATTAAGCTTATTAAGCTTATTAGTTTTTTGTTTCTCATATGATACTCAAGCGTGACTGTGTGCTAACAAGTATGTATTCCATCCACGTAGATACGAGTTCAATCCCACTGCATGACACCTTGGTTGAGTGTTTTCTAATATAGTATGGGCCAACAAAAACACTGTGCGTGAGTGTGGTCGACAGAAGGTGAAAAATAAGCCTCTCATATGTGTGTGTGTGTGTGTGTTCGTGTGCAAGTGTTTGTGTGTGAGAGGTGTCTTTGTGTCTGTGTCCCTACCCCGTGTCCTCACCAACGTTTGGAAATCGGTTTTGGCTTGCTTACGTCCCTGTAACTTAGCGGTTTAGCAAACGAGATCTATAGTATGAATAAAGACCAATAGAATAAGTATCAGCCTTAAGAAAATGATGTCGATTCATTCAACTAAAAGTTCTTCAAAAAGGTGCTTCAGTACGGTCGCGGTCTAAGAACTGCAACAGATAAAAATAAGATATGTATATATATGTCAAAGTGTAAAGTATTACATATCCCTTACGGCCGATCCTACAAATAGGTTTCGTGCTAGGGATTCAAGGGAGTGTTAATGTAACAGTCCGATCATGTAATCCTGCGCTCATCAGAGGTAGCCGTTATAGAATAGCTTATGGCGACTTACACACGCACGCTCGCACCCATACACACACACACACACACATAAATATCGGAGCGGTTTTTGTGTTTTCTCTCCCCTTACCATTACACAGTCGTTCGGCAAAAGATAGGTTATGTACAAGGGTTTAAAATAAAAAAAAAAGTACTAGGATTAATTCTTTTTACTAAAATCCTTCAAGGCAGTTGCCCAGCATGGCCGCAGTATAACGATTGAAACAGGCAAAAGATTTAAGATATTTTCTCATGCTTGTTATATGCCTTAGAAACAGTAAATTTTCTATATGTTATTTGCCAACGTTTCTGTCGATCTCATCAAAAATACAGCCGAAACATTTAAGCTAATCGTTCAAACAAAATTGGATGCTAGATTCTGCTGAAGATTATATGTCTGTTTGGAAAGAATTAGTTGCATACAACAATAAAAGGTTTCATCCATGATGATGAGACTGTGAAGACTATGAAATTGACGATTATGAAG